>NC_031780.1:10323372-10587692 GCF_001522545.3 Parus major | reverse complement strand
ACATCCCTGGGAACATGGTGTTACCGTCGGGAATCATCCCTGGAAATGCAGCGTTACCGTAGGGATTCATCCCTGGAAACGTGGCATTACCACCAGGCACCATCCCTGGAAACACAGCATTACCATCGGGATTCATCCCTGGAAATGCAGTGTTACCATCAGGCACCATCCCTGGGAACGCGGTGTTACCACTGGGATTTATCCCTGGGAACGCGGTGTTACCATCAGGATTCATCCCTGGGAACCCAACGTTACTGTTGGGAGCCATCCCTGGCCAGGGGAATCATCCCACTTCCCAGCTAGCCCTGGTCTCTGAGATTCCAAAACACAGGAAATCTATTGTGGGTTAACAAATCCAGCAGCATTTAACATAAAAAGTTTGGTGTTTTGGTCATGCTTAGCTTCCACAGCTAAGTTAAATCAAAAGGGTGTTTTTGAAGGTACCCATTAGTTTGCAGTTGATGGGTTTTTTTCCCTCCAAATTTATAATTTTAGCTGGGTGATTATTTTTTTTTAAAAAAAAGAAAGTAATGTAAAATGCTAAAAGTAAAAATGTCTTAGAATTGTTAGTCTTGTTTTGGAAGATCTTAAAAGAAAATATTTAAGCATTGTATTTTTCCTTTGTGTGTGAGCTGAACGTCTGTTGATGTAGTGTTTTTGTACACGTGTCTAGAGTGATACAAAAGTCAGTCTCGGGGATCTTCTGTGTGTTTTTTTTTTGGTTTTCCCCTTGTTTAATAAAGCAGCTATAAAGAAGAAAAGAAAGTTTCAAAAATTATCTCTGATTCTGCTAATTGTAGTTACTCTTCTGTCACAGCAGAGTATCATATTGCAGGAAGTTTAGCCCAGTGTCTCCAAACCTGTGGGCTTTATTTAATATTTTTGTACGTTATAGCAAGCACACAATTTTATCATAATGTTTATTCCTGGCATTTCTTTCCCTAAGGATAGTTTTACTTAGAGCTCACTCTTGTGATGTAAATGTTAAACCTTTCATTTGAATGACATTCTGATAAAACATCACATTTCCCACAATATTACCTCATGAATTCATGAGCCATTAAATCCGAAGCAGTTTAACCAATCTTCCTTTTTTTCTCCCCCTCCCTTGAAAATATGAAGGCTATTCATATGTTGGAGGGTTTTTTTTAAAAGTCATCCAAGATTAACACGTTATCACCTGCAACATCAGGATAAATGCTTGCAGAATTCAAAGGGAGAGTTACCATTTGAAAAAAGACCATACAGGCTTTGCTTTCTGGGTAAAGAGAAGTCTGAAAAGCTGAAATCTCATGTGATGTGAGCAAGTCTTGCTGTAGCTGTTCCGAGATTCAGCGCAGAGACAATTTGTCTCTCAGGGTCTGATATCATGCAAACCTTGCAATCTGACATTTATTTTAGCTATGAAAATCTGTAACCACCACACCAAATCTGTAAGAACTGCAGAAGTCCAACAGTCTTCTTTTGATTATTTTGTTTTAGATCGATTCACATGAGAAAAGTAAAATGTAAATCAATAAAATTATTTTTGTTTGTGGAGTGAAAAGTAAACATATATGGCTACACTTACATGTTGAATTTTAGAAGGCTTTTAAAAACATATCTAGTGTTCTTTAAAAAAAACCCAAAAAGCCACCTTTACAGTGCTATATGGTGTGAATTGTATTTCCTGCTTTGACAGTCCATTTAGCAATGTAGCAATGTATTTATATGGCAGTTGGCCTTAATAACCTTTATTGACTTTAGTGGGAAAGAGCCAAGACTGGCATTATTAAAATGTATCAATTTCATTGCAGTATAAAATCACAACATATATAATTATGTTAGGTAGGCTAGGCTCCATTTAATCCCACCTATTTATGCAGGAATTTGGCAAGACGAGAGAAAGCGTGGAAGTGAAATGTAGAGAAAAGTGTGAGTGACTTGGAGTTACATTTAACAGCACAACTGTTTGCCTGCAGTGAAGGAATACTTAAAGGAATGAAACATAGATCTTGAGGAAGTAATTTCTTAATGGGATAACTGAAACACAAGTAGTTGTTACACCATTTGTTTCATTTTTTTGGCATCTTAAAAGAGAGCTGATGATAATGAAATGCAGCACACCTTTTAATTTGTAGTAGTGCAGGAGCAGAAGCGTGCACACTCGGTTAAGTGGAAGGATCAGAGTGGCATTTCATGCAGATTGGTATCTTCCTGCACAACTTTTGTCTTGATTTGTAAAACTTCTTTAAAACTATCTTTAGTCTTGTTATGACTGTTATTCTCAATAACAGGCTTTTTATCAGTTTACTCAACTGAATTGAAATAAGAGAGCAAGCCTATTTTATTGTAAAATTATTTTTCTTTCCTTTTTGAGGTCTGTTTCATTATTTGCTCCTATTGCTATATATGAAGTATGTCATAGTTTCAGCTATAAGCCACTATTGTCAGGGGCTTACAGCCTGACAGTTAGAATTGAGTCTACGCTGAAACTTGAGCTACAAAATCTCAGCCCAGAGCCATTTTTTTTTCCCCAAATTAAAGCAGGGGTTTAAATATGTATTTAAATCAAGAGCATTTCAGTTCCTGGATAATCATGAAAAGCTCTAAGAAAAAAATATGCTTTTACAAGGAATTCTCCTAGCTTTTGTAGACTTTGGCGCTATAAACAACTAACCAATTATTTTTTAAAAAAATAGATAATGGGATCACAAACAGTCTGGTTGGTTGGTTAGCTTCTTTCAGAAATTGCATAGCAACTTAACTGACACTTGAATTGGTTTGACCTTGTCAGCCAAAATTCCAGGAACTCTGAGGTATTATTTTAATTTCTCTTCTGGTTTTCCCGTTGTGCTCAGATATTGCAGTGTCACACTTTATTGGAGGGCCATGTGGCGATGGGTGATGGGATTTGCCTAATGTGCTGTGAAATGTAGGTACAACAAGGCAGATCAAAGTCCCAGATTTTACCCATATTTATTGTCTTTTGGGGCACTCCTTGTCTGTTTAGGCCAGAGCCTTTAAATGTATTTTTGGCAAATTATATTTTCCGTACACTGGAAGTCAGATGATTCTGGAAATGTATCTTTTATCTTAAACAACAACAACAAAACCTGATGCTGGAGACTCACACTTTTTTTTTTTTTTTTTTCCTCCTGGCAATAATTTCTTTGACCCCAATATTTTTAACTGTCAGAAATGGGAGAAAGGATTTAGCATTGTCTGTAGTAGAATCATAATGAAACTGCAAAAAGAAAAAAAAAAAGTAAAGTTGTATTGCACATCTTTGAGGAAAAAAAATATTTACAATTCTGAGGGAATTCAGACTTAAGCTTCCAAAACAACATGTGTGCTGAAAGCACAAAAGACTGTGTTTATGATTCTCTTTGAAGTGTTTCTGCAACAGGATAAGGAAAATTTTAGAAACTGTCTGATAGTGTTCAGGGTAAATACTTAAACCCCTTTAGAGAATTTCACACACAGATACTGTGCAGCAGAAAAAAGGATACTTATGTTTCCTAAAGCTGCTACAGCCTACAGCTTTGTACTTAAAGACAGAGGTGTTGAATAGAATTCTTCTGAGGATACATCCAGTGACAATATCTACAGGAACATCAGAGCAAACCAGTGGATAGCACTTTCTGTTTTTAACCCTTACGTGAGCTGGCTGAGATCTGAGCTGCGTTGATATGAACCCCTATAACATTTCTGTTACAAACTGGAATTGTTCCAAGGGCAGCCTTCCCACTCCGACAGCATTCTGGGAAAATCCCACTGGCAACCTTGGGGTTGTAATGTACACTGGCTCAAGGCAGGAGAGGTTTAGGGCTGTGTGTGTCCTGTGGGACAGTGAGGTGCATCTCTGATGGCCCAGGTGGGAGCACCATGGGTGGGCTGTGGAGCTGTGCCCGTGGTGGGGTGCTGCCTCTGCCTTCCCTCAGGTGGGTGTGCACCTGAGCTACAGGTTTGACATCTGTAGGTGTTCTTGTGTACACAACTGGACCTTGGGGAGCTGCAGATTTGGGTTACTGGAATTCTGTTGTCTTGTGCTTTCTTCTTACTGTAACAGGGCTTCTTTCTGTGATCCTCACTATTTTTATACTCTTGGATGTATGCAACTGTGTGTTCTAAATACCTGCACTTGCACGTAAAATGCAATGAGTTCTGTGCTGGTGTTTAAGGCACAATGCATGTACCACAATCAGCAGAAATCAAATTTGTTCTCCCAAAACCTTGGATGGATATACACTAGAATAACAAAAGAGCTTTTTATCAAGTGTGTTTATTGAGGCTTATTATTTGCTGTGGAAATAATGATGTTGTAACATTGAGCTATTGTTTTATAAGCCTCACTATTCTTTGCAAAGTCTTTCACAAGGGTGCAGAGTGACAGGATGAGGGGGAACAGTTTTATATGGATGGAGGGCAGGTTTAGTTTTGGTATTAGGAAGAAATTGTTGACTGTGAGTCTGTCAAGGCCCTGGCACAGGTTGCCCAGAGAAACTGTGGCTGTTCCATCCCTGGAAGTGTTCAGGGCCAAGTTGGATAGGGCTTGGAGCAACTGGGGATTGTGGAAGGTGTCCCTGCCCATGGAAGGGGGGTTGGAACTATATTGTCTTTAAGGTACCTTCCAACCCAGAATTCTGTGATATGCTTTAAGGTTCTCAGAAATCTATTTCCTTGTTGAAAAACTTACTAGAAGACCATATTTGAAGACTGGGAATAGTATTTCTTTAAAAGAAAGTAATCAGTATCTTTAGAATTTATGTTATATGCTATATAGACATTGATCAGTTATTACCAATATGTTAAATAATTTTTAGTTCTTATTTACTCAGTCCTAGAAGTGATCAGATAGAGAGCTTATGGATTTGTATCTATGTATATATGTTTATGGACATGCCATACAGAAAAGAAGGATTTGGTTTAGTGTTAAAACTGTGAATTACAGTGGTTTGGCAGGAATAATTTGTACTGTGATTGTTATAAACTAGGGTAAGTTGTGATTTTGAATGAAAATGAAAGCAAATGACAGTATGACTAAAATGTCACCATCTACATTGCTGTATTTTTTTTTTAATACAGCTAGTGTTGCTAAATGTGGTTTTATTGCTATTGTATTTTAGTGGCTCTGTAACCACTATGAAATAGAACACAGCTGCTTTACTTTCCAAGTGGCTTTGGTAGGCGAAGGAGGTGACATCTTTTGGAGAGCTGCTGTTGCTGCATTGATACCCTTTCTTTCCTATCTGATTCTTCTAATTCCTAACAAGAACATGGGTAAATAGCATTTTTGTAATGTGTTCTTTAGCAGTTACTTCATCTTTGGCCAAATTTGCAGCTTTCGTTTTATACATAAAGAAATACAACTTGGCTTCAGAAGTTGCTATGGAGAGCAGTATGCCCTGATGAATTAGGTGCTAATTCTTTTACTGACCCTCTGTTTAACTTAGGTGTGGTTTTCAAAATCAGTCTGGCAATCAAAACATTGAGGTCTTACTTTGGTTTTAGATTGCAGACAATTTCTGATCTTAAAATTCCTCAATTAAATGAGGCTATGATTTTTTCTTTATCTGACAATTACTTATTGGCTGTGTACTAGGGAGAGAACAACCTGCATTTTAAGGAAACCAAGAAATTTTTACCACCCCATAAGATGTAGCCACATATGAGCTTTTTTTTTTTTTTTTTTGTCAGATGGGCAAATTTTGTCTGTTTCAGAAAGAGCTGACTGTGTTTTCCCATGTCTCCAGGTCTTGTTCTCAGGAGCTTTTGCATGAATCTTTTTTTGCACTTTCTGGTTGCCACTACACATGCTTCTGCTTAATGATCCTGAAGCTGTAGATATAATAATGTTTATAATGTTTACAATTCTGCAGTAGGAAGATAATTACTGGCTTTTCTCAAATGTTACAAGTGAACACCAGATTTTGGCAGTTTTCCTTGGACTGCTAGTCAATCTGAACTCTATATAATTTTCACAACAGAAGCACCAATATAAAGTTTAAATGTAGCAAATCTTTTAAATGATTCCAGTAAAATAATGTCATTGTTTATCACAATCAGACTAGTTTTGGTAGGACTCATTTTGAATTTCCATAATAGAGCAGAACAATTAAGGGGATGGTGAGAACAGGCTGGATTGTTGCTGTGGGACAGGAATGGCAGCAGTGGAGCTGTGCTCGAGATGAATCCAGCTCTGTGCTTAGCATGCAGTGATCCACAAAGTGCACTGTTAATAGCTGGGAATAGTGCATCAGTTCATGGTGTCTAGCTGCCTAGGGATCAATATCATTGTGTAATAAACTGAAGTGATTATTTTTATGTGTCTGTGTATATATGTATGCATATATACACTGCTAATAATTACATTTTAGCTCGATCTTCAAGCTGTGTGCTACATGCTAATGGATTAGAGCTTCACCAGCTAGCTAGAAGGTCAATTGTTTTGTGATGTTGTGGTGGGACTCAGCTTGGATAACTGAATTATAAGACTTTTTTACATGGCAGAGTAAGTTAACTCATTGTGATCCTTTTGGTATCCTTCTGTCCAATATTGTGCTTCCATTTCATAAAACAGAAGGTTTTGTGCTGAAATCATTTGTACTAGTAGGACCACAGAATTCACTTTCTTTACTCAAAAGTAATGATTGGTTATATTGCTGGTGGACAATAGAAATTATTTTAAGATTAGTTTGTACAAACCAGTTTACGCTGATGCTGTGTAGTACCACACAGAGATTGTACTTTGCAGGCTTCTGTGAGGTGATAGAAAATCTGAAAATCAGCAGAGCCTTACATTTCCTCATGTGTTCTCTTATGAGCTAGAGGAAAGAGCACAACAGTGTTGCATGTCCAATGATAGTACATCTATCCCCAGGAAGCAGGGCTGAGGCAAGATGAAATTAGTTCTGTAATGCATTTATGTATGTGCTCAAAGCAAAGACCAATTCAAGTCCTGACAAGGTCCTAGTACAAAATGTCATAATGCTTTTTGAAAGGATTAAAAATAAAGAGAATTAAGATTATTAATATTTCTCACTTTCAAAAGTGTTCTCCTGTAGGTGTTATCTTCAATAATGCAACCTTACAGGGACTGGCATTGTCCCTCAGAGGAAAGACAGCAGAGAAAGGAGAGGTTGCCATGCTGGTACACTTGTACAGTCAAGGCTCCTCAAAACATTTTTCATTACTGATCTTTTGTTGGTTTTCATGTAGGATGTACTTGATACACATATTTATAAAATATTTGTACATTCATGGGTCAATTCCACTGGTGGTTCTTATGCTAAAGGAATTGTGGATTTTCAATAATTAGGAATCTACTGGGGAGAAGAAAAAATGGGTAAGACAACAGATGACCCAGTCATGAATTTGTGTAGATGTTGAACAAAACAAAGAAAAAGTCTCACTAGTTTTTTTAAGAAATCCTACTGTTAAAAACTTGGTTATGAGGCTATTTTCTCAAGTTTTGTCTTTGCTTTTCATCTTCTACATTTTCTTCTTAAATGTAAAATACTGTAATTGAATCACAGCATTAGCTGGCTTTTCCCAACAAAACAGCAGATTTAGGCTCTTTGCTGCTAGTTTCAAAAGTAATATGTAAGGAGAGAGAGCGCAAAGACAAAAATTGAGCACATAGATGTATAATCCCAAAGGAATAAACTGACTTCTACTAGACAAGCTGAAAGCTGATTAAAATATTTTTCATCCTTTGGGTATGCAACAGCTTTTGATGATGGAGAGTGTATTAATATTCAGCTTAGCTGCTTGTCGACACTGCAGACAGGTCCCAGGGAAGACTCTGATACTGACCAGGTTTTCTGGCTCTGCCAGAAATCTTTATAAGACACAGAGCAGCAGCCTTGTACCAGGAAAAGCTAAGATAAGAGTAGTGCTATGTCTTTATTTTAGATATTACTTTTATAGATTTTAAAAGGATTGAAAATTTTAAAGAATTCTTTTAATGATATAAATGCATTTAAATACAACAAAGGAGAAAGATTATTCTTAATTATTTTAATAATCTAGTAATTAGATTATTTATTAATCTATTCAATTTTCAGTTTGTCTGAGTTGTTTGTGAACTTACAAAGATCTCAGTAATAATATCAGTGATCAGGATTTTTGGAGAGTGTGTTCCTTCCTTAATTTATTTTATAACAGATCTGAGGTGGTGGGGTACTGTTCTCTTAACTTTGTCTCTTCCCTTGTAATGTAATACCTACCTTCCAGACAAGAATGAGATGTAAACAGCTGCTTTATCAGCTGATACTTCCTCTGTTCTTTTGTTTGCATGCTGACATATAGGGTGTTTGCTTTTTCCCCTTCCACAGTGACTAAATATGTACAGTATCTCTGGAAAACATGTCATACGCTGTGCGAGGTGCCTTTAGGATGGCTCCAGGGCTAAATACTTCCTGTAGTAGGTGAAAGAGCATGGCTTAATCAGCTTAGTTAACTTAATTAAGCTGTGCTTTTTTCTTGTGGTACAGCTTTAAAGTGTATCTCATTTAGAAACTGTATTTCATAGTTGTGGAATGACACCAGGTTAGAGAAATTCTGTGAGATTTTTATAGTAGGCTTGATAAAGATAAGATTTGCTAGTTATTCTGCAGTGGGAGGAAGTGAACTAAAGGAGTATGTCCTTTTTATTGAAGATTTAAAGGGGAAATTCTGATGTAGTTTACATTTTAAAGGCTTCTCAAACTGAGACAGTCTACTCTTCTTTTTATCCCCATCTAAGTTTAAGATTTTTATATGTGGCAAGAGCTGTCCATTTTCATCTCAACCTTGGCTTGCCTGCTTGTAGATGTGTCACCAGATTCTACATGACTCTACATTATTTTATGGTTCTTTGGAAGAAGTAAGCTAAGGCAGTGTGATTGTGAGAATGTGCATCTTTTCCCCACTGATCTTTGAGTCTCAACAGCAAATACTATCACAAATTAAAGTAATTTGAACTCAGTTGTTCTTTCTTGAGATTAGTTTTACTTTATATTCTTCTTGAGGTACTCCATGTTGAGGAAAAGGTTTGATTTTACTCTTGGACAAATGGGATCCTGGTCCTAGTGGAACACTCCTGTGTGGATAGAGGAGATTGATTAGCAAGGCACAGCTGGAAAGTGTAAGTGCAGAGTGGGTTCTACTTACCTTCTCATCTGCTTCATCTGGCTTGTTAATGTTGGTTATTTACCTTACAGGTTTCTGAAGCAGTAAGGGAAAGAGCAGTCAGGGCAGCAGCTGTAGCTGGCCAAGGGGAGAGTGGCAGCAGGTGCCAGGAGGCAGTGGAAGCACAGGGAGAGGTTTGGGAGCCCTTCTGTTGGCAGTGACGGGACTGAAGGCAAGGTGAGTGAGGATTCCTGGGACAGCAGCTCTGGAATCAGCACAGAAGTGCTTGAAAACTTGAAACTGGGTGTGTGGGTGGAATGGACCTTTGGGTACAGTGGGAATAGAAAACAAGCTTGGCAGGAAAAGTTTCGGAGGTTGAGGAAAAAGTAGGAAAGGATGGCAAAGGCTCTCAGGCAAAAAGGAGTGGTGTGGTTCGAGAGAAAATAGGATGGAGAGGCTTTATAAGTGGGAAGTGGTTATGGAGAAGATGGCAGAAGATAAGGGTGTAGCTGTGTGTCTCCTTCAAAGCCAAATATCGTGGGTTGTGACTTCTTTGATTTCTTTTTTTCCCATCCCTTTAAAAGCTTAGTGTTTTGATAGAATTCTCTTAATTGATACCTCTGTGCTGTAATAATAGTACATTTAATATGCTGCTGGCTTATATTACAGAATCAAATAAGGGAAAAATAATCTTTGTTTAAGCAAAAAATAATTATGTTGAATGCAGAAAACTATTTAAAGTATGTTGGAAAATATATGCTTTTGATTCCACAAACATAAAATTATTCAGAAAAAAACGAGATTATATACGCATAGATTTTTTAAAATTAAAAAAATGCATATAATGGTTAAGTCTTGAGAATTTTTTTGTGTGTTTATGTAGCACAGGGATGCATATATATATGTATACAACCATGTGCACACATGGAGGGGAAAATAGATTTGCCTATTTAAGTAGTGAGCTACTCTCCATAATGCTTGAAGTTGCAGAATCTGTCTGAACTGATGCAATGTGTTAAGTTTCTCATATTATTACTTCTTATCCCACTGCTTGGGCATAGTTCTATTACAGACTTCAGTGTTTCTTGATTATATGGGGTGTTATAATTTCCTGATGACTGGTTATATTATTTATAATACAGAGGGTGTTAATCCTTTGGTGATTAACACTCTATTTGAATTACCAGAGGTCAAAGGTACATTCTTTTATTTGGAGTTTGGGTTTTTTCAGTGTTTTTTTTCCTTTGATTTGTTTTTTCTAAATGTTGTTTCATTCTCTGTTTTATCTGAAAATCATTTTGAAACAACTTAGGGTGAGGAGAGGAGCATGCTTCTTCCTTAGGAGCCCAAGTCTATTGGAACAGTAGGCACTAGAATGCAAGTTCTCTTTGCACTGAACATCTCCAGAAATCCTCCATTTAAAAATAATGAAACTCTTGTAATCAAAAGAATCATAGTAGAAAGCACATGGAAGAAGATATTCCCTACTTAAGCTTGTGGAAAAGTAGATACTTACCTGTGTCTCATTACTTTTTGGAAATATTTATTGAAGATTAAATATGTATATATATATATATATATATTTGTGTGTGTATACATATAAACACACACTTTATAAGGTATAAATATACTTGGCTGTCATTTCAGGTGATGTGGAAATATTGCAGAGATTTTTGTCCAGCTGCCAGCTGTATCCCAGTCACTGTGGTTTCAGAACTGAGGAGCTGTAGTGAAAGCTTTCAGGTGTTTCAAAGGCTGTGGCTGTGCAGAAGTCACCCTTGCCCTAATATTTCATTCCTTTCTCAAAATACTGTAGGGTTTTTTGTTTTTCTCAGCTGTGTTCTTTAAAGTGCTGTAGCTGACTGAGCGGGAAGCACCAAAGGATCTTGCTGTTTTGTTTTTCACACGTTTCTGGGGTTGTGTAACCATTTCTGCAGCTCCAGGAGAACTCAGTTATGTGTCCAGGTTTGCTGAGTTGCTGTGTCCACCTGCAAAGCCTTTACAGTGGCCTACAGCAATCGCTGGAGCATGCGGAAATGCTGTGACACTGGCTTTGATCCCTTCTCTAAAGGTGACCATAACACGTTCCTTGACTGCAATCTGAGGTACATGTTCCACCTGGAGATTACTTCATGCTGTGGTCATTCCACCTACTCCAAATCTGGAAGATTGTGGGCATGATGGAAGACCTGCAAGAGTTCCCTCACTGGTGTTTTTCTACTCCAGAACCTCTCTGGTAGTACCTGAAACTGCAGCAAGCCAGTTAGAGGGGAATGATGTTGAGGCAGCCTAGCCCTCTGCAGAGTTGCATGTAAACAAAGGAGATGGTCAAAGAGCAAAGGAAACACTATATAAAGTTAGGAAGCCAAAAGCAGGAGGAGAGTGATTTGTCTGGTGAGGAGAGTGTTTGGAGATTGTAGATTGTTCTCAGCTCAAATGATGCCAACCTTGGAAGCTGTAACAGGGTATGGTAAGCCCCTCTCTGCATTTTCCAATAGAGGCATAACTGGTCCTCACCTGCTGCTTTAAGAAAATTCAGCCTCAGATTAGATGAAGAAATGTTAATAGTGTCTCTTTTGCAGAGCTGGGGCATGAGTTCACTGGTATATAAAAGCTCTGTTAGCAGAATGGGCTTAATGCCTGAACTGCTGCATGAAGTCCTTCAGTCTGCCAGAAAATTGAAGCATATTGTAGTAATTGTTAAACATTTAATCTGTGTACCAAATCTGTGGGTGTTTTAATGTTGCTCTACAGCAGATAGGTTGATGGTTAAGTAAGTGGAAGCACAGAGGCCAGTTGCTCATGTCTGGCCACTCATTTCATGATTGTGTTCCACTGTCTCTGTGTGCTGGGTTTCTCTCTGCTTTGCTGTCTGGTGTTTTGCTCTGAGCTCAGTGAGGTGCTAAGATTAGTGCTGGTTTGCTTTTGTCATAATCTTTCATGTTTGCTGTGACGGATAGGTGAAAAAGTAGTATTTGTTCTGCTCCAGCATGCAAGGAATCCAGCTCAGACACTGAGGGCAATTAGTCCCTATGTTGTGGGATAAAAAGCAGACATGCTAAAATTGTAGGGGTACTTTTTTCCTGTACATGCTCCAGGGGAATGCTGCACACTGCACTGTGGCTTCCTCCATGATTTCTCTGCTTATGATTGCTTAAAGTGCTGACTGCCATTCAGCTGCTGGCCTGTGCTTAGTGCAGATACTAAATACTACACTGCCTTCCTTCTGGGTGCCTTTAATGCTTCACTTCCATTTTAATAGTTTCATTTACGCTTAGAAACGGGGTTTTTTCTACTTCTGGGAGTAGTCTGGCACCACAAAATGTCTTGAAAGCATTGAAATGCTTCAAAATGAATTGAAAGTAGTTTGGTAGGAGAATTAAAGGTCAAAGTGATTTTGTGAGCAGAGCAAGAAACTGGAGGAAATAAGTTGCAGAAAAGAGGGAGTAACAATAACCAAGTGAGAGAAATAGGAATAAATATAATGGAAGTATAAAGAGTCTTGGAAGTGCAAAGGATTATAGGGTTAAAAGAACTGAAGGTATTAATATGATGATCTGAATTTTCATCTCTTAAACTTGGCTGCAGCATTTAATAGGGTCTTGTTCTGAGAATAATAAATATGTAAACTACTAATATAAATGATGCAATTAGAAATGTGAGTTCTGTGTGAATGTATAATTTCACTTTATATGTCAAAATAGGTTTTTATCTGCTGACATAGTTCTAAATCAGCTTTCTTGAAGGAGTGGTTACATTGTGGCCTCACAGCAGCAGAACATTAAGCTTGAAAGTCTGCAGATAGAATACTTGCAATAGTGTTTATGTGTGAAATTTTAAGTGATGAACTGCCTGATTAAAACCATAATATATTTGTAAATTGTTATTGGTTTTGTGTAAATCCATTTTTAATATTAAAAAAGAAAAAGAAGCATGGGGGAGGGAAGTAAATTAGTGGGTAGCAAGAAGGACTGAAAGAACATACAACTAAAGTTGAGAATAATAACCAGCTTACTAAATAAGGTTTCCTTCATGAAAGATGGGGAAAGTTGTTTGCTGATTTAGGTGGTATAACTAGAACAATGTACGTAGCTGTTTTCATATTGGAGATTATGTTCTGTTCAAATATATAGTATATTAGAATTTTGCTAGTTCTGTTTCAAAGTCTGATGCAATATTTTGGACTCCTTCTTACATTTATCACAAACAACCATTTATTTTCTTGGGCTGAACCGTAAATACTTGTAGAAGTGCTGTAATCTTTTTTTAAAAACAATGATTTGAAAATTTGCATAATGGGTTTAAGTAATGACATGAATTACAAGTAAGGCTCTGAATCTGTTGCCTATGATGCTCCTTTTTGGTGACCTGTTCCATAATCAGAATTTATATAATTTAATTCATTACTAGACATTCAAATTAAAGACATTAATATATGTTATGTTTCATTACTAGACATTAAAATATGCTTAGAGATTTACATCAGAAATATTAATTGTTTATATCCTGTTTTCATTTTACATGTACTTTTGTCTTACATTTATGCTAACCCAGTCAATAAGCATATATAAACCATGTCAACTTTTGCTGTTTCATTGCATTTTTGCTATTTTCACCTAAAATGTAATCAAAAAATATTTTACTGCTTATTTGCGCTGTACATCTTCTAAATCCAAGATACCACTGGGGTCAGAAGATAGCAGATAGACTATCCAGAGTTTGAACTGGTATTCCAGTTCCTGGTTTCCTGAGGATAAATGTGAGTGCTCCAATATAAATGTTTTAGATCATAGTGACAGCTGTGGAAATTAAACATAGCTAGCAAAATCTATTTTCTGTCTAGCTAAGTAAAGGAGAGGACAGATGAAGAAATACCCTGGGTGAATGAATTCTTATGAACAGTGATGAATCATTTCCCTTTGCTATATTAATTGTATTGTATTGTTAGGAAAAAACATCTAACTTGGATTTCTGTGTGTGTTTTTCATATTCAAGTTTATCGTACTAAGGTGAAAAATTTAACATATCTCTCCTAGACTGTGCTGTAGCACACGTTGCAAACATTTTCTAACCACAGGGAAAAGTTAGCCTTTAGGATAGTTTCCAGAGAGTTGCAATGGTTTGTGAATGGAATAGACTTTAAAATTCTATGAAGGTCTGGGGTTTGAGGAGAGGTGAAAAACAAAATTTCCCAGGAGTTTCCTTCCTCCTAATTCATTATGACCAATGTTTTGTTATCAGAAGCTTTGCCTTATCTTGCCTTAAAGTATCTTAAAATTTTGAGTCTACAATTCTTTTTCTTAAACATAAGTTTTGATACCTCCTTCAGAGGCTACTGTCGTGGAGAAAAACGCAGAATTTTCTCATATAGGCTCTGCAGCAGGTTGGGCACTGAGGAAGAACGAGAAGAGAGATTTCCCTGCCAAACAGTAACCCTTGGAGTCATTTTCATCACAAGTTTGTTTTCTATCTGAGGTGGTCCTGGCCTCTGTAGTTCTGGAGGATTTCTTTTCCCTTCCAGGGAAACTGCTCAGCCTTGACCAGTGGTCTGAGTCCACTGTTTGCACTCACAGGAGATAAAACAGTTCTGCCTTTTCAGGTGCTTCTTCCAGCTGGGGCCTGAGTGCTGTTGTTAATACGCTTACACTCCTCTTCTCTGGGCCAATTCTTTCTTGTTTCTACAACTGCTTAAGTAATTCCCTCTAGCAAAATATGCTTTGTAGAAACTCACCATTAGAAGCAATTTCACAGTCCTTTTTGTGAACTATACCAGTCACTGGATATTTCTGTTTGGGCTGAAAAGTCAAAATGAACTATGGAGTGCTCAGTTGTTGCATAGTGATTTTATTTTTTTCTTTGCTGAGGTAGAGGAGTTAATGTAGGTTGTAGCTCAGAAGTGAGACTATGGGGCTTAATTTGTGTATTTCTTTTAAAATTAGTATATTGTGACCCTTAAGATATACAGGCACTTTCTTTTTTTTAGGTGGGGAAAGAAAAGCATCTCTCTTTAAAAAGTTTATTACAAAGTAAGTGGTTAAAACGGAGCTGCAGTTACTTGAAAGAGACAAATATACATTCATTATTTCCTGAGAATGTTGTTTTTACGGGAAAGCAAAGGAAGCAATGGCTGGGTGTCATTAAGGAGTAGCTTGTGGAAAGCGGTGAAATGAGCAATGAGACTTGTAAAGTGTCATGAAAACTGAAACACCAGGGTACAAAGTACTGCTTATCCTCCCAGATATGGATACCATATGGCAACATGAAGGGAAATAGAGAGGAGGAGACAAAAATCCTATTATTCCTCACACTTTCATTTGCTTGCTGTTTGCTTTGGGCAAATGACTTAAGAAGTTATGCCTGAACCTTCTTCTGGCACAGTATTTATTGACAAGACACCTGTCTTCTCTGTCAGGCTCCTTGAAGTTTCTTTGGTGTAATTCCAGCTTTGGCACTTCTGATTATAAATTAATTGTTGTTTTTCTAATAGTGTTGACATAATCTCTTATTGACTGTTCCGAAGTTAAAATCTATATTAATTTTCTGGTAGGATATCCCTTTCTTCTCTTACAGCACTTCAGTTATTTTCCTTAAGAAAGACAATATGCCATGGTGGCTCCTTGCTGTCCTTGAAATCTCTGCCTCCTCCTTTTTTTCTTAATCTGCAAGTTGTAATTTCTGGGTAACTTTCTGCATCTCCCTTTTATGTATCTTTGGAATCAAATGGAATGATTGGGGGTGCTTGGAAAGATGTGAGAAGGATTTGACTTCTGGAAAGACAGCTGTGTGTTCCATGTACCTTTGAAATGGCACAGAGGAGAAGAGTCTGTCAGCTCTCTGGGGGCTGGCGCAGCTCTGGGAAGGTTCTGTCACCCTGTCCCTCACCCATTTTCTCCATTCCACCTCCTGAGTACACACTTGTCTAGCACCCAGTGTTTTCTTCATTTGTAACAATTTCTCTGAAGTTAACAGGTCTTCTTTAAATATTGCTAAACTAAGTCTTACCGATATACAGTACAGTTGTCTTCACTGTAATTGTTGTTTAAAATGACAATTCTGGCAAGTTTCACCTTTGCTCTTCCAACTTCGTGTTTGTGAAACTATACCTGAGAATTTCTGATGATGTCCCCCAAAGTTAATGGCTGATAGATAAAACCAAAGCCAAAAGAGTGTTGCAAGACCAGGGAGAGCTTGCTCACCCACTCTTCCATTGTTCCTTACACTGAAACCTTCTCCTGTTTTCACCTTATACCATCTGCCGAGATCATTAATGAATTTGGCTTTGCCTTCACATAAGGCAGTGGAAATGAGCAGGTATTTGTTTTGCAGCAAGAAAATGTTATTTTAAGAGCAGCTCCTTTTGTCATAGCAATGGGTGCCACATCAAGAAAAAAGAAGAAAAGCTGCCCAGAGAGGTCGTATGGGTGGTCAAGAAAACTGTGAAGAACTGAAGATGTTACAAAAGGAGCCCCTGATGTATAAGGTTTATGCTTTGTGTGTTGCAATTCTGAAAATTAATGCTTTGTGTGTCGTGTCAGGCTGTTGTGGGCATGTAGTGGTGAAATTACAGATAACAAATTGCTACTCTTTCTACTGAAGCTATATAACCTTCTCCTAATTTTAGCACCACAAGGAAATGCAATTTAGTGGTTCTCTATATGGAGTTTAGTGCAAATGTTTGATCTTTCCTGTGGTCTAGGAAAGCTGGCATTTTAAGAAGTATTTAATAGTTGCATAGATTACCGTTACAGCATTATAATGACTTTCCAGTGCTTTGTTCAGTAGAACACTAGCCTGTTTGTGGGGGAAGAATGTCCAAAGGACATCCTAACTTCTGTTCTCTACAGAAGTGTTTGATATGACACAGCATTAAGGGATAGAATCAACCCCATACATTCTCAATTTCAGAAAGAGGGGAAAAAACTGAAATGTGAAGCTATTCCCACTAGAAATGTTGTAAATCTTACAAAATATATAAGCTTTCCTCTTGAACATACATCAAAGGCATAAAACTTAGGAGATTAAAATATGTTTTTAATCTTGGTTTGATGAGCAAAACTTTCACTGTAATATTTATTATGAGAGGCTCTACTTGTGTTGCCTCTTCCCTTTGTTCTGTTTATATATGACTTCCTTTCTTCCAGAAAAAGTAGGAAGTATCGTTTTCACAAAGCCGAAGGATATTGCAATGGTTTGTTCATTTAAGCTGAATTGTAGGCCCACGTGGCAGACACAAACTTTTCTTTTATTGTCCTGGGTCCCAGAGGACAAGCAATGCTTTCTGATGGCTTCCCATGAATGCCTTTCATTTGTGGAGGAGTTTCAGTGGCTTATGCTGACTGTACAAAGATCAAACAGGCAGGAAAATTGTGGCTTTATGAAACTTAGCCAAGATCTTTGTTTTTTTTCTCAGAAATTTTTCTTCTCTAACCCTATTTTTTAAGGACAATATTAGGACAATTAGTTTTAGTGACTGATGGAAAAAAAGATTGTTCTATCATTTTCTCTTTAAAATTCAACTATTTTCTTGGTTATCAGAAAATTTGTAGGCATATTGAAAGAAACTACTGACCATAATTGCAGTCTGTCTTTATTGCATTTGGAATCAATGGTATCCAAAATTAAGCTTAAAAAAAATTGTTGTGGCTGTTTGCTCCTGCAATTTGATCTATTTTGGGCCACTGTGCCTGTAGAGTTTTGGTGAAATCACCCAGTTGGGGTTTTTTTTCACCTGGGTACAAAGGTCTGTCAAACAGATTTGATTGTGATTTTTCCTGTCAAAGTCTCATTTGTTTCAAGAGGAGTGTTGGTTTTTTTTTCAACAGGTTCTCTTAGCATTCATTACAGAGATTTCCTTTTTGCTCAACTGTTGGCAAGCTTAAGTATTGGAAAGAGATGTGCAGACCACAATGTCTTTTTAACTGCAGTGCTGGCATGTTTTGCCAGCAATACATAATTTTCATTGTGTTACTCATATAAAACCTCATGTTTGTCATACGAATGCAGTTTTTGTTGAAGGATTACTTTAATAAAACTAAAATGGCCTAAGTTTCTGAAGTGAAACCTGTAGCATCTTTAGGGGTCAGACGTAGCTGTAACTTGAACAGCTGTACAACATGCATCCTAGATTGTTTTTAATTGTCTTCCCTTTCTCTAACAGCAGTAATTCTTGTTTATATTGTCAAGAACCTTTCCACTGAGCACAAGAGCACCATACTTTAAGGTCACATGCTTAACCCCACTGCGGGGTTACAATGTAAATGGGCCCCCTTTGTTTTCATTAATGTGTGAGGGGTGGGTGCGAGGCAGGGCTGTTCACAAGGCTTAAATAACTTATTGTAAAAGTGTCTTAAAGAAAGCATATTCTGTCTCCATAGCACAGTTGTTTAGCATTACTCTTGTGCATCCAACCGACAGCCGGTTTGGCAATGGATTTTTGTGTGTCATTTTGTTCTTTTGACCTGTGATACTTTTTCCTTTCTTTTTTTTTTTTTTTTTTAACTGAGCTAATGGATTCACCTCAAATAATACAAAATGAAGAAGCCTTTTTCTCCTTCTGTTCCTGATAGCCTAAAAAGTAGTAAACAAAGCTGGAACTGCTCTTTTCCACCCCAGACCCTTTACATAACAATTTGCCAGCTACTGTTTCTGTGTTGATGAATAGGTTTAAAATTAAGACTTTCTAAAAATGTCAAATTAAAATAGTATTCTTAGTGCTTTTAATCAGTTAAAAATTGACAAAGTATAGCCTTTTGAAATAGCTTCTGGAATTTGAAATCCTTTTTCTGCCTGTCGCTGGTGTGTGGAGGAAGGGATATATTGAAATGTTACAGGTTGTTTTGATTGTCTAGAATTTGCCCTGAGTCCCAAGATTTTAGATGATTTCAAACTCAGTGCTGATGGTCATTTTTGGCTGGCACTTTTAGTTGGTTTTATAGGCCAAAATAACTTCAAAAAACTTGAAGTCATGCTTTTAAGTGCTGCATTGTCAAAAATGGAGGCATTTGGAGGGGAACTCTCACTTCTTTCCCAGGATGCAAACTCTTCAATATGAACTTAAGTTCATAGTAATTGGTTGCTCTATTTTAAATGGAAATATTATGACAAGTTTTCATAAATGCTTCTCAAAATACTTCTTTTCCTCCTAATAACTGCTATGCTCTTGGGCTTTGGGCAGACATTTTGTCTTGGGTTTTAATCTTCTTACACTTCATCTCTAGTAAGAGAGAACTTACTATATCTAGTGATCTCTCTAGTATGGCAATAACTGATTTGAGTGGTTGTAAACAGGATGAAATCTGCCAACCTTAAAAAATTATTTACTACTCAAGATCATAGTGGTAGTTTGATATTTAATAAAAATTTTTGTGAAACAAAAAATGTATAGCTTTTAAGACAGCAGTAAATATGAGTCTTTCAGCATGCAGTCTTGGCAGATTTGTTACTGAATAGGAAAAAAGAGACAAATATTGTTAAAAAGCAGTCCATAGCCTAATGAAAATGTTTTTGCTTTTTTTTTCCCTAGAGGAATGTAGTTATCCCTGAAGATTGATTTGGTGCACATAAAAAGATTGCATAATGGCATCCTAAATAAAATATTTAAAAATGGAAAAAAACCCCAAACCACTGACTCCAAAATTCAAATGCTGAGGAGAGACACCAGTTTAGCAAATGGCATGTTTTCCTCTCCAAGAAGAGAAATACTGTTATAAACAACACTAATAGTTTGGGTGATTGTTTAACTAGGCTGTACCTCTTGTGTGTGGGCTCTGAATGCTGTGAAGTGTGATGTGCCCTGTAGTATCATGGTGAAGCAGAAGCTGAAGCAGGTAGACAGTAACAGTACATGGAGATTTTTAGAGCTCTAGCACAGCTTGTCATGATGTATCTTTAATGGCAGAGGTTTTTGTATGAGAGAGCACAGGTCAAACCCTTCTCCACAAACTGCTATTTTTCATATCTGCAGCAGCCCAGGAGATACAAAAGCTTTTCTGGGCTAGTGGAGAACATCTCCTTTGTGGCACATACTCAGTACGTGTCAGTTAAGGATGCTCAGCCCGTTTGTGTTAATGCATCCTTGACACTGCTGTTTTACCAGTGGATTAACAGTTCCTTCTGGAAGAGTGCAGAGGTGATTAGTCAGCCACCTCTGACCTCTCTCTTAAGTTGGACTTGGCAGCTGAACTTGAGAACCCGTATCTTGTTTCATGTGTCTGTAGAAGGAAGCGTTGGTGAGTGGTGAGGCAGGAGCTGGAAATGTGGTGCAGGATAACAGAATGCGCTGTTATGGGGCAGCTGAGCTGTTTTCCAAATTGTATTTCCAAATTTATGAGCACATCATGCAAATGTTATTTCTGTTGAGTTGCCAGAATCTGCAGGACGTGATTTTAGTTTCAGAGAGAAATCAGTATGCATGTTTGTGTATGTTTGATCTGGTGATCACACTTTGTTTTCCTTCTTAGGCATGTGAATCAGATGATTAAAGTTTATTTTCCCTGACTGAATGCCGTCATATTAATGAAAACTGTATATATATTCTTTTTTTTTATATATAGTGAAATTTTCAAATATTTGGACATTGTCTTCTTCAGTGTTGTAGCAAAGTGTTTTACTGGGACACAGCTTAATCAGACTGATCAATAGCTGCCTACAGTTGGTGTTAACAGCCTTATAAAGTGGAGATTTTACAGATACATTGAATTCAGAGGAAAAATAAATAGCAATATATGTTACTGGGTTCCTGGCAGAATGGAAGTTGGCAACTGAGTCAAGAGGATGAGAACCTCTGTGGGAATGGATGTGTCCCTGGAAGGGGTGGAGGTGTGCCTGCGTGTTCTTCGGATTAATGCTTCAGGTCCTTGATGCTGCCCTGAAATTAAGTGGAATTTTTATTTCTTTTTTTATTCTGGAAAAAAAAAGTATAGTTTTCTTTAGAGCCTACAGGATGTAAAGTTTGATCAGACATACTAACTATAGTTCAGCATTGTCATTTTGCAATTATCTTTTTTCTTGTAACATTTGTGTTATCTTTTTAAACTAGTAAGATATATTCCCCTTTATAACTTGTAATAGAAAATTAGTGTCCATATATGAGGCATATATTTATTACAGGTTTATGTAGTTTTATGATCTAATAAGTCAGAATGACATGTGCAAAACTTTATTCCTGAACATGCTCTGAATGCAAGAGAACTAAGATTATGTACTTGCCTTGCTCTTTCAGAAGGAATCCATATTTACTGTAAGTATTGAATCCAAACTAGTGATGGCACATATTTTGGGCCACTGTTTGAAGTAAATTAAATCAGTAGGCTTTTCTGTTTGTTCTCCTTTGTCAGCTTCCCCATTTTTAAAATTTGCTAGTACATTGCATTTTGTTGTACACTTTAAACTGCACATTATCGGCATTTTCATGCCCATATGGGGAGTACCTAGCCCATGGTTTGATGTAAAATATAGTTATTTACTGTAGCAAAACTGGAGGAGTGTAAGACACTGAAATCAGCCTAGTTTTCTGTTGAGGAACGAGGATCATAGCTTCCAAAAAAAGTGCATTTCCTAATGCTGTTGTCACCAACTACTGGCAATGTCTGGTGGTGTTCTCCTTGCTGCTTGACAATGTCCTATTCCCCATATATTAAATACATGTAGTGTAGCAGGCTCTGTTTTGCTTTTATTTCCTATGTTCTTCCCAGCAGTGTGCTCTCAATTCTCTTTCTATCTATTTTTCCATGACAGCTGATATCACTACTGCACTTATATGATTATGAATTTTAAATCTTCCCAACGGTGTGCCATGGTGTCACTGGGGGTAATGAAGTTGTTCCTTGAGCCAAGTGTGACAAAACTTCATTTTTGAAAACACATGGTGAGAATCCCATTCTCACAGGGATATCCATAGTCCTGGTGCCTTTAGTGCTGTGAGGATGATAAAGGCATTGAACCCCTTATGTCATTGGAAGATATGATTCAGCTGTATGTGGTTATCTTGCATATGTACTAAATTGCTATTCTGCTATGGCATGTGTCTTACACAAAGCATGCCCACAGGCACTTCTGGACATGTGGCTTGCTGTTTCATTTGATTGTGGCTTGCAGCTTCTTCATTCTGCAGTGTTTAACCCATTCTGTAACTTGGCTTTCTGGTTTAAATTGTTTCAACAAAACTAATGACACTGAAAGTACACTTTAAATTTCTGCACAGCTATATTTTAGTAGACAGTGTGTTGTGACTAAGGCAGTAAGTAGCTTCATGGCAACAGGTGGTGGCTTTGGTGATGGGAGGAAAATGCTGATATTATGATTGTTCCATACTAAATAGATACAATGATGTGCTGTTCAAGAAAACCAGTAATGTGACATGTAATTAAACACTAGAGAATCATAAAAAATAAAAATATAAATCCAGAATCTAGCATTCACTGTTTTCCATTTTTCTTTGTAGCTTGTGGATGGTTTAAGCAATTTTTTGGTCACTATTACCTTTTGAGATTCCAGTTTGCATTTTGAGTGCTATGAAGAGCAGTGATTTAGTTTAGAGATTTTGGTTTCAAGTTTGCATCTGTAAATATTTTAAGAGAAGCTTGTATGTAGCTTAGAGTACTAGGGCTTCAGTACAAGTTAGATGAGTCAAAGCATTGCCTCACATCTTGAATTATTTCATTAGAATCAGTAAAATTATATGAATATTTAATTTGAACTACAGTTCATTTCAGTGTCTGTGAGATAGTATTACCTACTTCTGGCTTTGAAGCCCATCATTTTTTCCTTTCCTCTCTCCTCTATGCTAAATTATTCATAATAGTTGATGATGTTAATTTTGAGATGCTAAGAAAATTACAGGCTACTCTTTCAAGTTCTTCTGAATGCATGAAATCATTTGTTGTATAATTCTTCAGTGCATATTAGAACTGCTCATAGTTGTTGATGATGAAAATTCAGGCTGCTGGCTGGTGAGCATGTGCAGGTTGTACTCAGTGTGATTCAGCACTGCAACATCTAAGCTGTCCAGAGTGCAGATTAGCCAAGTGAGTCTTGTAGTGCATCTTAGCTCAACTGATTTCAGCAATAGTAGATAATCACTGAAGCATACACTGCTGTGCAGTCCTTCAGAACTTAAGTGTTCAGCGTAACTACTGTTTGCATGTGACCAAAATGGAAAAAGGGAGGTGTATACAAAGGAGTGAATTATAACAAAGAACACTTTCTGCTTCAGTTCTTGTTCAGAAAACATATGTTCAGCCATGCAGGCAACAGTTGGGGTAAAGACACACTGTAGGTTTGGAAACAAAAGGCGTGTTCTTTTCTTGCATTCACAGTGTTTTCAAACATATTCACTTGTTAGGGACTGGCCTGTCAGCTGGATCTTCTTGCAAGCGTGATTTCTTTTTCCTGACTTCTTTCAAAAGCTTTTTCCCCACAATGTTTTACACTTCATATAATCCACTATGCGTGCTAGGCCTGCCTTGGTCTTTGTGCTATTGATGATTCAGAGGTGGAGGGGCCATGCTCTGGGAGAATGTGGCTGAAGGGTAACCTTTCAGTCACCCATACATCTGAAGATGCTAAGCCACTCTTATTCCAAATATCTTAAGTGGTTTGGTTACTCTTTCTTGATGAGGTGGGTTATACTTCACCTTTAGAACGCTGCCAAACCGATTAGTACAGCAGAAGTATTTTGAAAGTGTTGATCTTTTTACATTTTTTAGTTTATAACTACAGATTGGAAGTCTTACAGAGACTCATCATAACTGTTTAAATCATCCAGTAAAAAGATTTTTTTTTTTTCTCAATTGGAAATTCATTCAGTTGTGGCATGCCAGAGTAACCAAAAGTTACTTGGGCATTACTTATGTTTGGACTCCTTTTTCCTAAATATATGGTTCAAGACCCTGGTATAAATATTCTTATATAGGCATAAATGTAATGCTTATTTCCAAATAAGCTCAACCTGGTTTAATTTATGACTTTTAAACTCGTATAGCTAGAAAATGTACTGCTTTAGCTCCACAGGTATAGATAAATGGAACAACTTTGCAGTGCAGACAAGACCTACAGTTTCTTTGGAAATGTCGAAGTGATCTACTCGCTGTAGGTTTTTCTAGGTCAAACTACTCATCTATCAAGTCAGGTATTCATCCTTTGTTGTCAGCAGTGAATACCTCAAAGCGAGGCAGGGCTGCCCACATTTTAATGCATGTAGACTTGTATATAGAGCTTAAGCATATGTCTGACTTTAAGCATTCTGCTCTATAATTGGGGTATGTACATGTTTAGTTTCAATGTGCACCATTGAATATAATAGTAGGGGAGAATGTATAATCTTTGTAGTGATAGTTTCACACCAGCAACTTGAGTTTCCATTCCTTTTATGCTTTTATGACGTTTCTTTAATAAAATTCTCTATTCTTTATATTTTATTTAAAAATATAATATATATAATATATAATATATAATATGTAATGTTTGTCTTAAAACCCCAGATTTTATGTTGAAAGGTCTTAATCAATAACCAGAACACTTAGGGAGTTCTATGTTGGCTTGCAGATTATTAATGTGGTTTTTGTGGAGTATTTATAGTGTTATCTGTATTCTCAGCCTGGGAAATTACCACTGATAAATTTTCAATGATTAGAATTTCCCATATAAGGCCCTTCAGACCATGAGGATCATTTACTCAACTAGAAAATCCTCAGACAAGAATACTCCATGTAAATATTTTCTATTGGAAGGTGCCAGCAAACGCATCCTTGCCAACATACGTCAAAACTGCCAGAAGATCTGTGATGATGGGGATTAACTTTTTAGCACTGTCATCTTAAGAGCTTTGACAGGGAAACATTATTTAAATGCTTTTTCTTTGACTGCATATGACTGAATAGATGTTAACGGTAGATAAAACTAATATAAAGCAGTTAATGATACTGACATATATTCCAAGTCTGCACCTTTTTCTTTTCTTGAGGTCTGTGTCAGAAATCCTTGAGAATACTACAGCTTTAAAATAAACTGTCCTTCCTTCTCAAATGAAATTTGATGGTTTGTCTCCATTCTGATAAAAGAAAGCACATGCTAGTATATTGCTTCTTTTGAGGATTTTTTTTGTTTTATAGGCTCCTTAAAAATAAATTATGTTTTAGATGCTGCAGTGACTTCTCTGAAAATCAGAAAGAAAATAGTTAATAATAATTTCTTTCTTTTCAGTTCCCATGAGCCTACCTTCATTGCACAGTTTGCCTATAACAGCTAGTAAGAATAGAATGTACTGAACCTTAAACAAATCTATTAGGATCACCATGGCAAGAAACCGGGAAAATGGCAGGAAAAACGAACAATGATTTTGTAAACCCTCCAAAGGTCAGAAAAAGGCTTTCAGTAAGTATGCAGAGGCTAGAAATCAAATCCCATTTCCTATCATAAGAAACCAGTTGTTTTAGCAGCAGTGGTTAATGTACTGTATGTGAAAGATTTAAGACTAGTTGGAAAGCTTTGCTTCTGTTTTATTAGGCTGCTATTGAAAAGCCAACAGCATAACTTCAACTAGGTGCTTTGAGATTTCTTAATGGGCTGTCAAGGGCAAGACACCAGGTCTGTGCTATACTAGCTCTTTCCTGTACATTAAAACAACAGGGGCCAAATGATCATATACAGAAGTATGAATTACTTGATGCTTTCTCTGTTCCATATGGTCAGCCATGTCTTTGGCAATTAATCATGTACAGAATCAGTTGAGTGCTCTCTGAAGCATTGAAGTCAACATTTAGTTGTACCTGTGCCAGTGGGGGCAGTGGGGGTTGCAAGCGTAAAATAGCAGGATGAAGAGCTGCTGGCGCCGAAGCCAGAGCAGCTGGCTTCTATAAACAACACTTTTTTTCCTCTTTACCTTTTTTTTTAACTTTCTTTGACAAACATGACTCATTTTTCAATATCATCCAGAACATGAGGGTTGCTGAGTGAAACTGTGATATCTGGCATAGTGGATTAATAAACAAAAGGCAGAGAATTGGGTTTAATGTGCCCAAATTGCTGGGTGATAACTTAAACCATACTGTCTGTTTCCATCGTATCAATGAAAATGGGTGCATTTGCTCATATTTTAAGTAGAAATTTTAAAAGTAAAGAAGAAATGAGCAGGGTTTTGTAATCAATTACTAGCTCTTTTTATCATGGAGGAGTTACAACATGTTAAATTAACATGGCTTAATAGATTTCAGGTTCTTTCTTTTTCCCCCCCTCTAAAAAGGGACTGTGTTTTAGTTTCATAGAATTTCTTCAGGATACTTCTTTCACTGAAAGCATGTAAAATGAGAAAAATAACAGGGAAAATACAGAATAACATTTGGTTACAGATTTTACTCTTTGCTTTTCCTTTCTGTATTAGTTATTGATTTTTTAGAGATGATTGCTATGTTAAAGTAGAAGTGGTTGGTAAAGATTCAGAAGCTTATCCTATTTAAACTGGTGATGAGCAAATTATATCTTAACTTAGAGTGAAAAGTCTGATTTGTTGACCCAATAAAGTAGGACCAAGAGGCAAACTGTCCCAAGTGCCACTTTAGTTCAGACTGAAGGCTAATTTTTTTGACAGAACACTAAGCTTCATGTCTCCAGTTATACAGTGTTTCTAACCTTATGTCTGACTCCTCAAGAGGTCTGTATTGAAAGAAGGAAAAAAAATCTAGCTTGGTAAGATTTAAAATGTATCAGTGTGGGGTTTAGATGTTGGTTTTTCTTGCTTGTTTGTAGGCATGTTGTGATATCCACCCAGGACACGCAGTTCAGCAGGGTAGTGGCTATGGATGTTAAAACAGAGTTTCTTCTGCTGTGTATCGAAGGAAAAAATATTATTGTAATCCTGTTACAATACCTAGATTAGCTTTGTTAGGTATCTAATTTTGTGTGTATATCCTGGCTGAATAGAGAGACTTGGTTATAACAGTTTCTATTCACTCCTGTGTCACTGATATATTTTGTTGGTGATAATGAGAGAAATAGGGTGTTGGTCTCTTGAAATCTAATCTTAGAACCTTCCTTCCTGACATAATGAGAGAAAATGGATGAAGATGATGGCTCATGCCTGTTATGCCTAAATTTAGTTCTGCTGCTGTACCAGGAGGAAGGTGAAGAGTACAGTTTCCTAAATCCTATATTTAACATAAAAGGTAGGATTTACTCCTGATACATGTGTTCATACACATATACATATATACACGTGTGTGTGTGTGTGTGTGTACACAGATTTGGGCTTTTTGAGAGTTGAGTTGTGTGTTTGTTTTTAATGCTTGTGCCACTTCTTTACAAGGACAGCCCTAAATACACTAACAGATCTGTAAGGAGAATTGGGTAAGATTTACTGAAAATACTGGAGTACTGCTTATTAAAGAGGTATGCTGGCCAATGAGACAGGGAGTTGCTTTCCAGAAGTGATAAGCAATTTGTGTAATCTCGTTGCTCAGGTTGTCCAGGATATGTTTTTGCCAGCTCAGGAAGCAGAAGAAAGAAAGTTTCAACAGTTTGTAAACATTACCACCCTGAAGAATCTCTGTGAACACAAGGCTGAGATAAGACAGGCTGTAGGGCTGGTTGCATTGTTTATTTATTCTACTGTCCTGAAGTCCCAAGTGTGCTGAAAAGCCCTGAGTCAGTGCTGAGTCCAGTTCAGAATTGTGAAGGCTTCACTCAGCATTGGGCAAAGGGGGCCTCTGCAGGCAATTATCTGTCATTAAAAGAATTGAGACACAAGATCAGATTTTCTTTGATGGGATGTGCTACTATAGTGATGTTCAAAAGAAGGTCATTCCTGCTCTTTAGAGCAAGGGTGGTATCAGCCGGGTTTCTGATGGATTTTTATCAGTGTTGATGTGAGGAAATGGCTTTCCCAGCTGATAACATCTTTGACCGAGTTTCTCAAATCTTTGACCTTTATCAGTCAAGGTATATATCAAATCCTCTTGTTAAAAATAAATCCCAAAACAAGTTACATGGAAAAGACGACTTTCAAAGGAACATGCTTCATAATATTATTTTACCCTGAATGCTGCTTTATTTGTTCAATTTGAGATTTTTATTGCAATTTTAAGAATAGCAAGTTATTAAGAAATGCCTCTATAAAAGCTACACATCAAGCCCTGCACTGGCATTCCAGATGACCTTACTGCCCTTTCAGCACTCTTAGAAAACAAGTAAATCAGTTAAATTGCTATGTATTGTTGTTGTATGTTGCTTAATAATACTATTTCACCCTCCAGGTAGCTGTGACTGTACTCACAGGGCTCAATAAAGAAGCGTTTATGATGTCAGTGTCAAACTATGCATTTGACTTGAGCCATGTGCATCACCACATAAATGAAAGGTGTTAACAGAAGGCTGGAACAATGTAATTGTTCTCTTGGTAAAAGATAAATTACGTTCAGTTTCCGAAATTATGATGTTTCTGTAGATGGAGGGGACTTAATGAAAGTTGGGACCAAACTTGCAATTTGACCAGGTCAACAGAATTCATACCATGTCACATATGGAGGGGACTTAATGAAAGTTGGGACCAAACTTGCAATTTGACCAGGTCAACAGAATTCATACCATGTCACATACAATGTGATTGTGAATACTTGGAGAAGTGATCACCCATCTCCGACTGATAATACTCTGTGAACATTATCTTTTCATCAGCTTTTAACTGAAAATTCTTTAGCAACTCCCGGTTCTCGATGCTCTGCACTTTCTGGATCATTTATTTAGGGAATCTTGATGTTTGTTGCAGCAAATAACTGTACTTTTGGGTTTATGAGGCATGGCATTATTAAACTTGGGACTTCCCTGAAGTCTTGGGGAGACGCAGGCATCTCACCATTGCCAATGGATTTTCCTGTCCCTCTGTGAATAAAATGGCCATCCAAACATTCTAAAAGGGAAATCTTGGTGGACTGTGGCCTAGCTGTGTGGCTGCAGTCTGATCATCCTATAATACAGAGGTAAACTCTGGTTGTAGTACTCTGTCAAGTCTTGTACATGATAAATATAGATGATAAAGCTTTGGTAGGTATATTTATTGTGAACTACAAGGAGTGTTCATGTTCACCATTAAAGAATGCACACCAGCTCATGTGAGAGTGTTTCACTTGCTGAAGTCCTCTATCAAATCCTGCTTTAAACTGTGCAGCTGCTCGAAGTGAGGCTCTAAGGTCAGGACTGTTGAAGTTGGCGGATATTAGAGCTTGTGGAAAAGATGTTGTAGGTCAGTGCAAGGGAAACCCATGTCAGGGAATCCTTATCTGAAAACGCTCTCTGGCTTTTTGTTTGCTTTGTAATGTCAAAGCAGGGTCAAGAATGTGATCTGTATAGACAGAGTTTTGAACATTTGGGGTTTTTACAAGAAAATGTTCTTTTTGATGTTTAAGTCCCATATGATGGGGTAATGCCTTTTGGTAGGCCAACTGATAGAGCTGGGAGGTGGGGAGAAAGATGCTTTTTGTTCCTTTCATGTGATGTTGGTGCAATAAAGTTATTTTCTGTCTCTGTGAACCCTGTCATGCTTCTCTCTTGGAATAAATGTAGCAGTAACAATGCTACTCCTACTTTACATAGTTTAAGAAGTGTATAATCTGCATGTTATTGTTTCTTGTGGAAAAAAAACCCCAACACTATCAGAATGAGGATAGATATCTCTGTTTTCACAAAGTGAAGATAATAATGATAATTTCTCTTACAGAATTCCCAGAGGAATTTTAGTTGGGCAGGGCAGAATGTAATGTATATGTGATGTTGAGGAGGAGGCAGGATGCCATGTGTTTTGTCACGTTGTTCCAGTAAGGGAGGTTGTGCTGGGAATAGGCATGGCAGCTCTTGGTTATGTTTGGTTGTGTTTTCAAACTCACATGAACAACTTGCCAGGTTAGAAGCTTATTTTTTTGTCTCCTTTTCTGTGAAAAGAAAACAGCTTTGTGCATCAATTCCATCTGTTCTGTCATCCTTCCCAAAAACATTGAGATGCTTTGATACGTTTGCAGAACATGTGACTGAAAGTGGGAATATCAAAAATAATTCCACGTATAGTGGAGGCTGTTTAAGGTGAAAAAGGCCATATGATATCTACACTTAAGGAAAAGACTCAGTTTCTACCATGGAGACACTGCTGCACATCAAGGAGCACATGGACATTGGTGGATATAGGAGTGACTGGTAGCTGGCCATCAACCATTTCCTTCCTAGCTTGGCAGACATGGGGAAGTGCAGAGAAAAAAGAGGAGAAAATGGTACAGGAGTCATTAAGCAAAGATGGAGTGAGGGAGCTGGGGTTAGCTTGGTGGGAGGATGAAGGGTGATAAGAACATCCCCAGTTCTCTTACATCAACATTAACTGTCAGCACGTTTGGGAAGGCCAGTATCTCTTGATCTGCAGAGACTGTCTGTCATCCTGCTTCAGAGATTATTCAAATCTGTTCCATGTATATATGTACATGTCTATTTTTGAGCATTTTTAAATTTATTCCATATGTGAGTTTATTCCATTGTTTATTTGAAGTATTTAATGATAAGGAGAACATGTGGACATCAGCAGAAATTCCATTCAATAGATACAATACAAAGAGGTATTTTCCTTAATGGCTTTACTAAGAAGCAAAGGGGAGGGTGAAATCCCCCAAAGAAATGCTACACTGAGGAAAATACTTCTGATATTATTTGATACAAGATAATATTTAGAAAATAACTATGCCTCAAGAAAATGTGGACTAGAATGCACAGTATCTTAGTGTGATACTTAAGGCAATGAGATTTTAAGGTTTACCTTATGTGCCATGTATATTGATTAAATACCAAATATATGGTGGCCATTTCTAGCCATCATTTACTGTATTGATTTGTCAGCAGTGGAACTGTAATAAAAAAAGCTATTGATTTACTGTCCTTATTTGCTTATGGGCTTTTTATTAATTTTACACATTGTTTCCTATTTCTGGATTATAATTTTTATGTGTTTCCTCCCTTTAAGACAAGTCTGGTCCTCTCTGAAGTTAGAAAAGAGCAGCAAATTGAGGAACAAAGGAATGAGACCATCAGCTGCTTCCTGCTCCTTCTTAAGGAGAGACAAAAGCTGCGTAAAGAATGGACAGCAAGGTGAGAAATACTCCTATAAATCCCCTTGAGTGGGGAAAAGTGACTTTAAAAAAAATTCTAAATTTTCACTGTTCAAATAGTAATTCCATATTTGTGTGGGGTAGGCTGCTCCCTTAATCATACACTACAGGCTACTGATAACAGCTTGGTGGGCAGTGCTCAGATCTGAGGAGTGGTGCCACCTAAAGTGCCCTCAGGTTTTCCACAGATTGCTGACAATGTGAGCCCTGCTCTTTGCTGGAATGCTCTGCTAGAGCTACACTTGGCTGCTTCCCTCGTGCTCCTCCCATTTCCCTGTGCTGTGCTACTGGTGGTAACTGGTGCTGGGTGAGATGGGCATGCATGTAGGTACTGCTCACTGCCAGAGATCAGGAGATGCTACTAACAGTGTTTAAAAATTGGTTTTGTACTTGGTAAGGTTTGTGGTAGTGGAATGTAACCAGCTGAGTGCATTTCAGAAGCACCAGATACACCATACTTTTAGTTTGATCAGAAACAGGTGAATGAAAGAGGATTTCCACCATGTTTCACCTTGTCCTTAGGCTCCTAAATGAATTGTCACTTTTTTCACATCTTTGTCTAAAAGCTATAGGTTTATACTAATTTTGTAATCTCTTACTATATTCTTATTCGATATTGACATAAGATATCTAGCAGTCTATGAACTTTTTCTGTCAAATATAAAACTTTTATTTAAAACCAAGAGATGTTCCTTACTTATAATTAGATACAGTTTTTAGTCAAAAGTATTTTTAAATCAGATTTTTTTATTTAAATTTAGCATTTAACTGGCATGATTGTTTTGCCTGTGCTAATTAAAGCTAAGGGAGATGCCTTGTATTTTACTGGTGTAGTTCCTGAAGACTCTGAGATTGCTTTTAAAATGTTATCTGTAGATTTTGGGTCTGACGCTTGAGTATCTTTTCTGCTCCAAATAATTACAGCAAATGAAGGTGAAACATTTTAGAAACTTTAGATAAAAATTTAACATAATTACCCATAATTACTTGACAAATTACAGGTTGTGTTTTATAAGTTTGTGTTCCAATGAGCATGGAATGTTAATTTGTATGGTACTAATTTAAGATTTCAAAAGTAAGCTGGCTCTAAAATATTTTCCATTTTATCATGTGTGTTTTACATTTTTCCTCTTGAACAATTTAAGGGATTTTTGTAAGTTTTTTTTGTTCTGGTTTTATTTATTTATTTTTTTTTTAAAAGTTGGGGTTTTTTGGTTTGTTTTTTTTTTTTTTGGGGAGGGAGGTTGGTTGGTTTGTTGCCTTCCATCACCATGCTTATGAAGTAATGCAAATGTTTTGCTATGTTGGAAACAGAGGAAAACACTTAAAGCTTTTCTGGGGACATGTGTATCTTCGTTGTGAAGCAGAATAGAAAGCTTTTAATGAGTGTGATACCTTTTTAGAGTTCATTTTGTCTAACAATGATTTCCTAATATAGGAAGTTATCAGAGATCATGGCACTAATGAGTAATTTGGAATGACTGTGGGTTTCAGTGTGCCTGGCCTCGCTTGCTGCTCTCAGGGAGCTCTGGGGCTGGAGCCAGGGCTGCAGTTGGAGACGTAGCCCAGGCTCTGACACAGCAAAGCTGCAGCTCCTGGGGGGTGGCGAGAGGCACAGGCAGATGAAGTGCAGGCCTTCTTAAAACCAAACACCTGAAAGAACATTTCAAGAACATTGTGCCTTGAAAGTTCTGAAAGAAAGTGTCCTTTGAGTATTAAATATCCATAATCCTTTTTCTTTCCATTTGATGTTTCCCATGGCAGTGACCTATCTGGGAGTCTCATCCATATGATCTGCATAAAGAGACTGATACCGTACACCTCGCTTGGCTCCATCAAAGCCTCAGCTCGGTGTCTGGAATGAAACACTGCCTGTGGCAGCCATGGAGCACACGGTGCTGAAAGTTATAAAACGTCCACCGTGGTACGAGCAGGGCTGCCCATGTTTTAGAGATCAGTCTATTGTGTACTTTGGAATTACATGAGAAAAATGTGCTTGGACAGGAAATAATTAGCACTTGTCAAAGGGCAGGCAATAGGTTACAGTACTTTACTTTCAACAGGCTATCAGGGGATCAGCTAGATTAGATAATAGAATTTTTTTTTCCTGTGGAAGTTAAATACAGATGACTCTAATTACCTTACATTGTGCATTAGAGAGCAGATTATGAACAGTACAACTTCAAGAAATTTAGGTCAATGAAGGGAGGGCAGCTGGCAGAAAACTTCACTCTGCGCTTGGTCTTTGTAGAGTTATGTAGTATTTTCTTCTTTCTTGTGTTTGATTTGTGTCATTAACAGCTGAAATAAAAAAAACCCAAAAACATACATGTTGGGTACTAGTAACACAAACTGACTGAACTTTTGGAAATTTAGCCTTTCCCTAGAAAGGTATATGAACTGTTTTGGTATGTACCTACTCAGTTAAAGCATATTCTTGTGTTAGTTGCTTTAAGTTGTACCAGTGTTTCTGCATATTAATGAGCTGAAATGACTCTTTAAGATTGTATTTCAGCTCCACAGCCCCAAACACGTGGCAGTGTGCTTACTGTTTCATTCACATTCATAGTCATTTCATAGACTTGTGATGCAAAGATGTCATCAGTATCTTAAGTACCTGAGCAGGTCTTCCAGGGATTCAAGTTCTCTGAGTGGTAGTGATCCACAATACTTCATGTAGGACTTAGTGAATGTCCTCTGAGTGTTAACAGAAATGGTCCAGAGTTTCCAAAGCCCCAGATTTGTTTATACTGCGTGATACTGCCTGATGGACAGGTTGTTATTGCTGTTAAAGAGCTGCTCTAGCCCTTTGAACTGACCCCTTCTTGACCTCTGCTTACAGAAGGTCACTGTTCAGCTTATAAAGTGAGGGGAACCTCAGACTCTACTGTAACAAATAGAGGGTGAAGGGAACAGCTGTGAATTTTGGACTAACCATGCAAACCTGGATAGACTTTTTTAGGGTCACTGTATGATAATGAAAATTGTTACCAAATTATATGGAAATTTAACAGCAATAGTGGGAAAGAGAGGGTGGAGTCTAATGCATTTGGTTTGATAAATGAAGTGTGAAGTTACCCATCTGGCTCTAGACAGCCCTCTTTTTCTCTACGAAAGGGAAACATTTAAAAATAACCATGGTACATCTAGAATCAATGACCCATACAGAGAGCTGGAATAGATCAAGATTTAATGGTGACTGTGGAAGAAATTATCATTTGAAAAGTGAGACAAAGGATGAGAAAGTACAGTTCAATATCTGCACCTGATTCATTTTTTTAAAAGGCCTTAATATTTTTCCCTGTTGATGATGTTACTCACATTTTTTATTTTGCTTTGTAACTGGAACAGAAAAGTTGTTGTATCACAAAGAAACAGGGGAAAAAGAGAAAGTACTTGAATTTCAAGAGAGAATGTTGCCCTTTTCCTGATCAGCAAGTGCCTGAGAGAGCTGGTCTATGGTTAAATAAAACTCTAGCTCTTATTTTTCCTAATAGAACTCCTATCATGTTATAATAGCATTGTCTTTTAATGCTTGCATGACATACTGCACTTAATTGCTAGTAAGTTTTTGTGGTATTTTTCTTAGACATACATTTACTACCAAACTAATTTGTCATCAGTAAATCAACAGGAAGATTAATTTAAAGGGTAGTGTTTAACTGCATTGACTGCTAGGAAAAATTATGGTTAGTTAAAACATTACTAAAATATGGGGTTTTCAAATGGAAAAATTGTGTTAGTCCAAAATGGTTTTCTTATAGCACAGACTCTGATGTCCATTTTGCTATTTCCCTCAGTGAAATTGTACCATTTCTCATGGGGAGAATTTGACTAGATACTGGAAAAGTTTTGGAGAAAAAACATAATTTTGGAGAAAAATGTAATGAAGTGGAAAGTTTGATAAAATTATTTATGATTTTTGAATTTTTATAGGTGTGCTACTTATATGAATTCTGAAATCTTATATGATTCTCTCTAAATCATCATCTAATCACAAATTGACATAGTGAAAATAGAACAAACATTCAATAAATAATCTGTACCGAAGTAAACACAAAATTCTTCTGGATCATGAGATAAACAGCAGAAAAGTGTTAATTGATTATATCTTGTAAAAATCAATAACTTATAACCTTGCATCATTAAAATAACACAATAAAAATCTCTTTTTATGGGGGTCATTCTATAACCCATAATATTGTAGATATTTTGTAGACTCGATCACTGTATTTCTAGACTTTTTATATTGTTGCATGGCAGTGGAAGAAAGAACATCTTACTTGTGACAAATCATGTTAGTTTCAGGTTTCAAGTCAGATGTGAGCTATAATTCCTCAGCATTTTTTGCCTTTGTCAAAGCCCTTCTTAGATCTCACAATTTTGACATAACAATTTAAAGGTATGTGGGGTTTCTTTTAGTTAAAATGAACACTTAAACTACAGAGGTAGTCTTAGCTCTCAACAGTGAAATCTGGATTTTTATGTTGGTATTTATATAGGAATGTAAATTATAAGTACCTAGTGAGAAAATTGATTCCTAATCTGGATGACACTCTTCAATTCTATAATAAAAAAATGAAGAATCTTAGAGGGGAAGCCTAAAATAGTGTGTGTGTTAAATAAGATACAAAGTGGGGGATTTTCTATATTTTATTTTCTGTTTTGAAGAAAAAGTTCATTTTCTCTTCTTATACCTAACCTCCTTATACCTTGGAATTTCAGATCACAATTAAGAAGGTAATTGAGGTAGATTTCATTCTTTTTAGCTCTGGCAGGATAAAGTGGTGTCGATGTAAAGAAGGACCATGTTTCCTCTGTAGCAGAGGAATGTTGATGGGTTAAGAAGTTAACATGGGCTTTGGGAAAATCAGAGGGGTTTTTTCCCTTTCTGTCACAAGCTTTGTGTTTGAGTTTCAGGAGCTCATGAATGGTGTTTTTCAATTGAAATGTGACAATACCAGTTCAAAGACTGGTTGAAAAATACTGAAATTTTTTTTAACTCTCACAGACCTGGCAAGATGATAAGTATATGAAATACTGTGAACTCTTCAGAAAATACTCTAATAGGAGCTACAGCAGTTCCCAAGATTTTACAAACTACAGAGGTATCAAAGTTTTCAGGGGGGTGGGGAGGAATGGTAAGCATTTGCATTGTGGTTGTTTTGTGTAACATGGGAATGACAGATTTTTATTTTTTTTCTATGTTGTGGAATCCAGTATCCATATTTCTGATATTATTAAGGATCTCAGTACATACAGCTCTATGATCTCTAGTGTGTTCTTTGGTAAGAGTTGTTCCCTCTGATCAATGGGTCTCAGTAAGTTAGCAATGAGCATACACCAAAATTTCGATTCACCATTTTGGAAATCACAGGGAAAAAAGGTTAAAATTACATTTGAATTCTTTCACGTTCGTACTTTAGATATATGCTTGTGACTAGTCTTTAAAAGAAGAAAATGAAACTGTTCAGCACCATCATGTAAGCTAAACCAAGTTTTCAGAACATAGACGATGCACAGAAAGTAACTTGTGGCTGAGTAATCCTGAATACTTCATGTTAATCAAGAAGATGCTTTGAGTCAGACTGAAAACCAACCTTGCAGCTTTCAAATGAATGGAGAAAACACTGCAATGTCGATGAAGTTGTCAGGTCTCCTGCCGTAGTTATGCTTAGACTTCAGCTGCCTTGATTGACCTTTGACTTTGCTCCAGTTGCTTGTTGCCAGATTTCTTTTGCTCCTCATGACCTTTCCTGTTTTACTGCCTCTGTCTTTCACCTGTGTTCCTTGTATGGAGGAGTCTTTGAAGCAGCCAAGCTTGGGATCGATAGGTACAAGTACTCTTCAGAACAATGGAAATGCAGCTTGATTAAATGCTGCTGTTTAGCTGTTCCTTTGAAACTGTCTTGACCCTTTACCCTTGGAAAGACTATGTGTTTACAAGCTGTGGCTACTTACAGAAAATCCTGCCTCTTACCTTGTGATGTCACTATGTACACAGAAATACTGTGCATAAAAAGTTATGTAGCAACCTAAACCAAAAGGTATTATAGGGCAGGATAAGAAAAGCTGCAGAACTTCAGCTCTGTGTCTCTGTGTGTGGCTTTTCTTTGTGTCAGACTCTGTCATTAAGGTAGGGATTGTTTAATCTGAGTGTTTGCTTTATTATTTTGGTTCAATTTTAATGGTTCAGTTCTGAAATCCTTAGACAGATGCATCATCCTATACGTGAGTAACTACCAAATGAAACTTCTTTGACATTTTTCTTTTTTGATTTCATGACTTATTCTTCTTGTGCTAGATGAGTTTTTCAAATAATTCAGTGGCACTTCCAAAACTGGAAAGTTACACAAATTTAGTCCTTATATATAGTGCAATTAAAGCTTCCAAAAAATGTGATAAAGAATTTTTGCACTCTATCAGAGATTATTCAGTTATTTATGATTTACTTGGACAGGCTTTTAAAGCCAGCATGGGTGAAATTTCCTTATTTACATAAGCTTTCATAATTGCAGTACAAGAAAGATAGATAATGTTGTTTTTCCAGGGGCTTGACAATGATTTGTTCACTACCATTGGGAGACCTGAATGCTGGAAGTGGAGATTATTGCATTTCCAGGGTACAGGATGCTGGAGATTGACTGGATCACAGGGGTGACAAATTTATAATCTGTGGAGACCAAGTGTTAGCCACATCATCAGACAGTTGAAGCACAAAGTAGCATTAGCATATGCTGTCATCCTTTCTGTAGGAGAATGGTGTCTACCAGAGGCAGGGGAAAAGGAGCAAGGCTGGGGGAGTTCGTGTGTTTTACTGTGCCTTGTAGCTGCCCACATTAGATAAAGATGTGGTGTTACAAACTGGGAATAAGGTGTGAGGGTTCCAGTGAATGAAAAATTATCATAGATTTATTTTATTTATCCACTGAAGTCTATTTCTTCTGCAGTATCAATCCATTCTTTCCTTTGCCTTCAACAAAATGTGCTAATGTCATGGTATGTAACATCCATTAAACTACTGGCAAACTTACTATGAGCTCAAACTTTGTCTAAAATTAGACATTTAAAATTAAGAGTCTGAAGACAGAATTCTCTCTCCTGTAAAATAGAGAAGCCTTATCCAAACAGGACTATAATGATTTTAGTACCATTATGGTCACAGCTTTATCTATCGTAAAGCAGAATTAAATGTTTAATTTGGAGGTGTGTTAAATAATCCATATACATTACCAATAGTGACAAAAGAGGGGTAACTTAAAGGGTTTACCCAGCCTAAATGGTGCTGATCATGTTGTACTATGAGTGTAAGTGAGCAGATTTTTACATAAGTTCGTGACTTAAGTCTTAAAGGCAGTCAGCCTTGTGTTATTAAAGTTTTTCCACATAGAACTTGATGGCTCCAGGGATTGGCAATGAAATACAAAGCCTTTTGTTTTCAGGTCAGCAGTTTAAATATGGTTCAGGTAGGTAGTGCCAAAGATTATTCCCATTGGGTATCTGTGTTTGATGGCCTATGTAAAATGCATCGGCTCTCCAGCCCTGGTAGGCAGGTGTGTATATCACATAAAGCAACTGCTGCAGCTGACACTAATTGGTACCCTTGCTGGCACTTCTGGAGCAGCCAAAAATTAAATGGATGTTGAAACTGAGCAAGGTGCTGTCAATGCTCTGAGCAGTCTAGGCTGTGGTGGTGAGGTGGTGATAAGCCAAAGAATGTCATGGATTACTGAGGGTAAAAAAAGAGGATCAGTCTGTTGCATCCCTCTACAGTTTGCTTGCATTAAAGTTATGGCAGCACATGCAGATAATCATGTGCTGGAGAGAGGTAGAATTCCTGGGAAATCTGAGCAGGATTGGTGAGAGGGAAGTGCAGTCCACAAGGAGGTCAAAGAATGGCTTGGAGATGTATCAACTAATCTGAGAAACTAAGCTGAACCAGAGAATAGGATGTGATTTACTTGCTTATTTTCACTACTAATGAGATCTTTTGGGCGTTTGAAGAGTTTGGCTTGGCTACTAGTATTTGTTCCATTCATTTTGTATTAATTTTCAATACTTAATATATAATTATTGTGGAATTATGAAATTATAAAGTATGCTGATGTTTTAATATTGCCAAAAAGGGAAGTTGGAATTTCTTAAGCTTAAGAGGGGGGACCTATTACAGAGCATAAATTGCTATCATAGTATTTATTTTATTTTGGTAAATGACAGCAGCCCCAAATGGGAACAGTGCTTAGAGCATATGTAATAATAATAGAAGAAAATCCTATTATAACTTGCTTGAGTAACTTGGCCAACTGAGAACTCTTTCAGAGATACGCAGGTATAATAACTATGCAGGTATATAAGAAATAATTGAAACAAGGTATCTTGAACAGTATCAAAAAGATTGAGAAACAGGGTCTCAAAATGCAATTTGTGGGAGAAGCCAAGAAATGTATATTGAGTGTTAAAGTGAGAGCAGTAATACTAGGAGAAAAGAGTATTCTGTTAGAAAATGAGAGTTCTGGGAATTCTCAGAGCTACCAATAAGAGGGTGTTCTTCTTTTTCTGCAAGGGTAAGCTGAATGGATCCATCAGTTATGTGCATGATATGATGGAGTTAGATTTAGTGCCAAATTATGCTGAAGGATGGTTTTTTGTACAAGTTTGGACAATACTTATCCAAAATTTTTGCCAGTTGTTTTTAGGCAAGCCAACACTTTCTCATTTTTATTTTCACATATTTGGTAATGTAAGCATTTTGTCTTCCTGAGATATAAAAAATATCTTTACCAGAATTATTTTTGACCACCTAGCTAACATGGATTTGAGCAAGTGCTCAGGAGAGGTGAAGCAATCCAAGTGCCCACTCCAGTGTAGAAGACTTGCTGGCTGCACAGCATGTTTATTGTAAGGCATAGTGAACTGCATAAAAGATCTAAGTATTTTATATTAGACTGTCCTGAAAGCACTTGAGGTGTTTGCCCTTCTTTTTCTACTTGGGGATATGGATAAGCTCCAAATCCAGGTGTGTATTATTAGGGATTGAAGGGGAGGCTGGAGGAGGGGAAAGCAGGGGAGGAGAAGGATTTGAGAGGTAAGAGGGTGCAATATTGGAGGAGGTTTTTGACTGCTTTGCTTGCCTGTAGGTGACACTGTTGTATCATTTATCTGTACTTTTTCACATATGTTGTCCAGGGACAAAAAAAAGTTTCATTGAAATAATTTGAGGGATTCAAAAAAATACATTCCACTAATGATTCTTTAAGCCTTGGCTAGAGAGTAGAGTCTTAAACAGGTACATGAATTGCGTGTTCACCTTCCCAAAGATGGCAGCAGTTTATAATACTCTTTGTGATTAACTAGTTCACTGGCATTGCATCTTCAGTAATCCCTTGAAAGGTGAGATTCTAAGAAGATTGCTCTGCATGTTTCTAAAGACTAATGTAATAAAGCAAGATGATTATACACTGGTGAAAAAAAAATCCTAATTTGCTGCTAAGTTACAGCAATATAAAGTTAAAATGTTTTTCTTTGCTCAAGTAATTTAAATTAATAATGTGTGTCATTAAGTGAAATCTCAGAGAGGATTTTTTCTTCTTTGCCATTAAGTCTGCTGGCTGCAGTGAAAATGAAATATTCTATGAGGCTTGAGCAATCATCTATCTCTAAGCTACGGTGTGCCTGCTGCCAGATGTTCAGGTGCTGCTGCTGCTGCTTTGACATGTATATCTCTTCCAGGCAAAAAAAACACAATATATACATCAGTCCAGGTGCAAGGTGGCCTTGCCAGCAAACCTGCCTCCTCCTAGCTGTGACACTCATCCACTCCCCGTCAGAGTGTGTACGTTGGAAGGGGATTGTAATTAACCCCTGGAAAGCATAGGTTTCACTAAAGTGATGTGCACAGTAATGATATTGTTAGCTTCCTTAATTTCCAGTTTCACCATCAATTATGCCATGTGTTTCATCCAGTTGGTGCTACCCTCCCAGTGTTAATTATAACCTACAAGACTGTTACAGTTAATTTTATGGCAAGCATATTGTCTCTTCAAGGCTCCACAGCAGCTCATAAATTATCTTGAAGGTAAAATGTAACTTGGGGAACTAGTTATGAAAATTCCATCCATCTCGCTTAGGAGGTGCAGCTGCTACTGTCAGCTGCCTCGCTGCTGCATTGTGAAGGAATTATGGTGGGTCAGGTTTAAGAGGCGAGGCCCAGGCTGTCACTGAGGAGAAAGGCTGTCCTGGCCCTGTCAGACAAGTACCTTCTGCCAGTCCCTCGTGGTTTCACTTTGCAGGCAGTAAAAGGCAGGCAGTGCAGGTGGATAGTCCCCAAGCTGTCTCTATTCATTACTTTACAGAAACTTGTTTTAGGTAGGCAGGTACGTAGACCTTTTCACTGTTGTCATAATGTTAGGCATCATCTGCAAAGTGCAAGATAGATAACTCTATAAATAACTCGCTGTTCTGTTGGGCTGGGCTGGTGGAGAAAAGATGATTAGCACTGTAGAGGCACATGAAATAGCTCGCTGGTTTGTAAAATGACTGTTGGTTTAATTGTAGCAATAGCTTGGTCTGGAAGAGCACATCTGTTCGCCTTTATTTCACATACACAATAAGAGGAGGTGCAATTTCACTGCTAAGTAATTTGTGTTGGAGTTTCACATTAAATAAATTAGCATGGGTTTATATGGGCATTGTTTATGACATCTGTGTTTGTGTCCTGGTTTTTTTGCTGAAGGAATTGCAAAATATTGTTCTTAATAAAAGTGAAGGGGCATAATAAAAACAAAGCAGCCCATTGCTCAGAACAATGAGATTGGCATTCAGTGCTATTTATATTTTAGTAATATACTTTTTTTACTATAATGCCTTATTCTTTGTATCAATAACACGAGACTACCATAGAATATAATGCCTTATTCTGCTCTCTTCCTTTAATGTTTTGTATTTCAATAGTTTTAAATGCTGTTAAACTTTGGGTGTTCCTTTAAGAATAAAACCAAAGTGCAAATCAAATTTCCTGAGAGGCTTTTTATTCTTCCACTCTTTACCTTTCGAAAGGCCTTCTGTGTTTATAGTGTTGTTTCCTAACCTCATTTACAGCTGGGAGGGCACATGAGAGGGAATGCTGAAAGCTGATACTTTCCATAGGCAACCACTGTGCAGATGTAGATGTACAGACTCATTGTGAATGAGTAAATGTTATGAATTCAATTGAGGAGAAAATGAACAAACACAATAATGAAACACAGTAAGGGTAATTTATCTAAATATATAATGTTTGTTTGTTTTGACAGTCTTCATTCAATTTTAATTATTTTTGGTTATTCATTACATAGGGAAGAAAACATTTTCAAGATAGTACTGACATTGTAAATTAGACCTTTTATATGTTTAAAAAGGGAAAAAAAGGCTTATTAGTGCCTGAAAATCAAAACACTTGTATGTGTAGTTATTGTTGTAATGTATGTTCTTTATTTCTTTTCTCCTGGAATTTACAGTAACTGTGCCTTGTGATATCTTTTAGAGTTCTATCCTTTTCCCAGAGTCAACAGCACATATTTTGGTTTATTCCCAGAAGAAACCATTATGTTTCAACTGACCAGAACCCTATTTCTATTTATTTAGCTTGTTTAGAGGGAAGGTATTAGGCAGAGCCTTGGGCCAAGTGGGATGTACAGAGGATCTCCTCAAGAGTAGATCCAGAGGTGTTGCTTCTCAAAGTTCCTTTTTGGCCTCATTCTTTCCATATCTCCCCCAGAAGAGAAGGGGGAAAGTTCTAGGTGTTGGTGGAATATCCCATTTAATGTGAAGTTGCTTCACCTGGTTTTGTGTGTTACTGTCTCCTACACTGTAGTAGATAACAAGCCTATAAACTGAGATTATCCATAAATACTGACTAAGTAACTCCTCTGTTGTGGGGTAGTCCCAGTTAGGATTCTGCATCCCCTGGGGGTATGTGCTGCAGGGTAATTCTGATGAGTGTGTGCACTACAGATGGCTGGGATGGAAGAGAGGTCTGGGAATTCAGATGTCCACAATGGTTTCTTAGGAGATAATTTGCCTGCTGCGTATCTTTAACATTTATTTTGTTTAAAATCATGTGAAAATATCTGGATTATTGTCATCATTGTCTCTTCCCAGCTTGATTTTGCACTGTTGCAATACTGCTGAGTTTAAGAGTTACTCTTGATTCAAGTTCGTGAGACTGAGAACAGAATAAGAGCACAGGTCCTGGTAAATATGCTTCACATTTTCTGGTGACAGAATCTCAGACTTTGATTGTGGTCCTGTTGCAGAAAGAGATGCATCTGATTTGAGAAATCTTTGTGGTTTTAATTTGACACATAAAATGGTCATTACCAAAGTAATTCCCCTTTAAAAATAAGATTTTATTTTTTTTATGCAATTAAATGAGAAAAGTTTTTGGTTTTTTTTTTCCAGAATAAAGGGCCTTTATTTCTTAGCTCTTGGCCAACTTTGATAGGAAAAATCTGCATTTGGAAAGAAAACTATGAAGTATTGAAAAATTATTTTTTGCAAAAATGGATTGAATTAACTGTAACATAATTGGAAAGATAACAACTTAAGAGTTGGATCCACACCACTTATTTTCACAGGTAGACACATTTAAAAAATATTTCTTGCTTGACATGACTCATTATGTTCTATTATCAACCCAAGAAAACCTGAATTTATATAATAACCTCAGTATTAGTTATTAGATTGCAAAAAACACTTGGAAAACAAGGATTTTAGGGATTGGTTTGTGACTTTCTTATTTATGACACAGAATTTAGACTTTTGTTTGTTGCAAAATAAGTAATTTAAAAGACCAGAAACGCAAATGTTTGCCAGCTAAGTGCACTATCAGGCAAATGTATTTCCAAGGATAAAAATAATTGTAGCTCAAATATATGTAAATATAAAAGGGATTTAAATCTGTGATAGGTTATGTAGCTGAATGTTGAAGCTTGATGCTTCAAAATATATAAATAAATTGTGATTTTAATATTGCTGTAATAGACAATGGGGGTTATAATTTTCTACTTGTTAACAGTTAATTTTAAGCTCAAGTAGCTTGGGGTGGGGAAGGCCTTTGTACAGTTTAAATCTAATGAAAGCATTAGAGTGCTGAATGCTGTTGACCATTTGCTTATTCAGTTTGCCCATAAAACAAGTCATCAATACTGCTTCTTTCTCTTGTTGTACTCTCATATAGGATGTTTTGGTGTGAAATACATTTTATAATCTTTTATTTCAAAATATTCCCACGCCTGGCTTTGCTTTTACTCTGAGATGGAGAATCACTGCTCTTCACTGACATTTTAAGGCCTTCTGACTTGTTTTTTCTCCAAGACAGCCATTCTATAATTGGTCTTGGCTGAGAAGTCTAAAACTTTAAGTAGGATTGCTTGACTGCCATAATACTATGCAAATGTAATTGTGCAATCTAAGTTACATGATTAAAAACCAAAATGTTGGTATGTATTTGGTTCCTGAGTCAGCAAAAGTATAAAACAAGATCAGTTAAAGAACACTGATAGTCTCTGAAGGAAAACAGCTTGAAATAATATAAATGGAATCATTCATGTAAATTTGCACATGTTCAAGGCAAGCTGTTCTCAGTGTTTCTCTGACTTTTAGCATGAATTCAGGTAGTCTTGTCATTCTGTGTAACTGCACACAGAAGTACTTAGTTGAGGACATTCCATTGATGGAGTTGGTCTATACTTAGAATTTCTTACTGTGTACATAGTCTGTACAAGAAAATCCTCTTGGTATCTCATCAGAGTATTTTAAAACAAACAAAGTGGCCAAAACAAACAAAAAAATCCAGCAAAAGAAAACCAAACCCCCCCTTGAATTTTATAATGTATCAATGTTTATGAAATATGTAACTTCTATTTTTTTCTCCCTGGAAACTATTAGCACATGCATTATGCTAACATAGATGGTGTTCTTAAAAAGTGTTGACTTTTTCTGCACACTCTTATTTTCTAACTGGTATGCACAAGTCTTCCTTCAATTTTTGCTAATTCTTGGTTTTTTTCCTATGAAGGAAACTGTAAGAAAACAACATGATGTCAAATATTTAAAAAAAAATTAGGCATACAACTTTTAAAAATGTATCAATTATTATGAGGGGCAGTTGAAGATGAATACAGAAAAATAATTTTGTTTGCCTGCTCATTTTTTTGCTCAACGCCTGGCCTTTATTTAAGCATAATATTTTCCTGTGTCACATACAAAAAAATAACCCTACAAGATTTATTGGCATTTGTATGGAAAAAATGAAAGGATTTTCATGTTTTGTAAGAAACTTAATACACTCTCACAGATGGCCCAGCTCAGGTGTGATTTTAATTATGAGATAAAACAAAGCCCAACACAGTAGGAAGTAGTCTTAATAAACGGCCTGAAGCTTTTGTCTTCATGTGTCAAAAAGCCTTTTTATTGTGTGATGAAATTTTTTTCCTAGTTGTTTCTAAAAATTCGTTTAAAAAAATACAAGGGCTTCCAAAGTTCACGTGAATTATTTTGGTCAAGTTAAAAACAGGATTTTTTTTTTTTCTTTTTTTTTTCCCCTTTTTCTCCCAACAGGTTTAGACTTCTGGCAAATGATAGAAAAATGCATTAATAATAATTAAACCTGCAAGGACACAAGTGCTTTATTTATAAGTAAAATAATTTTCTATTTAGATGTTGTCATTGTTTATTGCAGTATCACATTGTTTAGTAGTAACACAAACTGAGAATTTGCTAAGCTTGGCTTAAACTGCACTATCAGAAACTAATATTAATTTAAACCTGGATATGGTATTCAGCCTTCATTATTAAAACACAAATAGTATGATCCTGTTGTTAAATATTACTAATATATTATAATAATGTTGTAGTGTCTTTCCCTTAGTGGGGAATTATGAGGACCTCATGTTAGGACCTCAGTGTCCTGACATAGTTAATTATCCATAGATAATGGTTTTCAGCAGTGGCTGTTCTGAACATCACAACCTCACTGTTAAGGGCTTAATAAATATTTGCAGACTCAGGTGCAGAGCACCTCCGTCCTCCTCTGCAGAAGCAAACAGCTGTGGTTGCCTTCCTGTGCCATACATCACCCCAGCCTCTCATTTGTCCTGGCAAACCTAATGGTGCAAATGGCAAGTTTTATGTCCTGTGCTCAACTGGGGTAATGTTTGCTGCAGAAATGCTAGCTTACCTTTCAGGAGTCATCTGTCTTTTCTAATGCAGAAATATCTTAGGAAGCTGAGACTTCTGGGGTTCATTACTCTTATGCTGTGTGTATTGATAAAATTATTCAAAACTTCATTTTAGAGTGTATGACCACTATCATCACCCATGCTGGAAGGTGGAAAACTATAACCAGATGGTTCACAATTGAAATCTGTATCCACGAGCTTACTTTTAGGGGACAGTTATTTATAATAATTATTTTAATTATAGGACAGTGAAGAGCTTAATCGTAATGAGCTTTTGCAAGTAATACAGGTTAGGGTTTTTTCTTCTGTGTGGTTGAATACATCTCATGGGAGGAAGTACCCTTAAGCTCCACGTAGCTGTGTATCAGGGCTTATATTATAAAATAGCGCTTGGGAATATTGGCTGATGCTTACATAACATCCCAACTGTAATTGCTGTTGAATCATGGAGTAGAAGGAGGAAACTCTAGGTTTATGTGCCTGGAACTAAGGCACATTCAGGCAAAGACATTCTAGAAATGGAACAACTTACATCATCTTTGATGATGAGTAGCCAGTGAGCTTCTCTGTGTAACCAGTTACAATAGCAGTCATATTTGACATGCTACTCAAAAACTCTTTGGCATTCAGCCCAAAATAAACCCAACAGCTTAACTTCTTAGTATTTTTCTTATAGATTTCTGTGCTTTCAACAAAGATCCTAAGGGGAAGTTCTTTGGTTTCCCCCCCCAGAAGTTCTGATTCTCTTCTTCCTCCTTGCCTTGCAATCCATGCATCATTGGTCCTCATCCTGTTCCATTTTTGGATTTTTAATTAATCTTGTCTGGTCATATTCATCATTTATTATGAGGGGGTATAATATAAAGAGTAATTTATTATAAATTAATAATGATGTGGTTCAAGTTTTTTGATCATGTGCTTATTGAGGGAGCATTTTAAAGAACACTATATGGTCCCTATTCTACAGAATTTATAGTGCAGTTTAGGTATTAAAATGATCCTTGTCTTGTCCTGTTCTATACTAAGAACTCTGATTCTCAGATTTTCTAGGAAAATGGTTATTGCTGAGCAGGGGAAGCAACCATGATTGACTTGCTTGGGTTTCTATGAAGCATGGATCCTCAGCATTGGTTACCCTGGTCTCTGAAACATCCCCAACTGGTTTCTGGTTGTCAAACACACGAATTTTATTATTCTCACCCTTCAGCCAACTGTAGTGACTGTAAGAAATCAGTCTAAATAGTACTGTGACCTTTACATTTCAGCTGAAGTTGTGGTTATGGTGTTGCTTATTCAGTTACTAGTTTGGTCCAAACCTAGAGGAAGGAATTTTCACTCTGATGTGCGCTGATTGTCTTTCCTACTTGTTAATCCAACCCTGGTGATTGACCCTGGGTGAAACACAAGCTGGCATGACTGGTCTGTGCTGCACTCAGAGATGCTGCATTCTCCTTCTGCTCTGGATGTGAGCAGTGCTGACATGTCACTAACCTGGCCTGGCTCTCTGGCCAAGAAGTTCTTAATGTCACATAAAGATCCCAAAGTAAATAAAGGGTGCTGTGTTTCAGTGGTGATAGACTGTTAATCCTAAGTGTTAGGTCTCCCCATCAAACATGAGATGAAATGGCAGTGCTCACCTTCCCTTAAATTTCAATGGTACAAACCTAAAAGTTATATGAAAAGCATAGACATGACTCCAAGATTAAAACTCAGTGTTGTATTAATTTAAATCATATTTCTTTCTGATTGGGTGCACTCTAAATTCTGTTATAACTATTCTGTTGGTAGCCTCTGTCCCTTTGAGTCATTAACAAAATGTAACTGATCTTCATCTGTTTGGTTGGAGAGGGTAGGGGGGTTTAATCTTCAAAATAATCAAGGCAAGAAGCCTTTGGCTCATGAAAGTAAATGTTTTCGATCCTTTGTTGTCAGACACCACAATTTTCTGCACAGCAAACTTAGATGAAACAGAAAACTGATACACTGAGCCACTGGAATTGCAGTCTTGTAATTTAGAAATATCCACTTTATCCTTTTTAATTCACTGAGATTCTTCAGTCTGAATCTGATATATGTAGGAGCCAAGACAAACAGTAACCATTTATAATCATTCAGAACAGTTTGGATTTCACTCGAATGTAAAGCCAAAGAGTTCTTGGCTTTGTTTCATGTGTCTTACAGGGATAGAAAGTGTATTTAAATTGTAGTATTCACTATAGCTGCATGTTTCTGTAGTATCTGCAAACTTTTATTTTCAGCATTATAAAGATGTGAAAATATTGTGCACTAAAATTTCTCACTTTACCAGCGGACGAACTCAATTTAAGGTCTTTTAACTTTCTAGAAATAGTGTCTATAAAAAGCTGTCTGCAGTCCTTCAAGCAGGAGTGAGAAAGCAGTGATACCAGGGGCACTGTTCATGTGCTTAGAGGAAGAAGAGGGCAGCTGTGCATCCTTTATGTGTGGGGCATTGCCCTGGAGTGCAGACACCTATAAAGAGTTTTGATACTTCAGAACACTTCTGAATTCACAGCTGACTTGCTGGGCTTTTAAAGTACTGCAGCAGAGAGTATTTGCAGGACTGAGCCATAACATTGCTTTTGTGATTTACGTGTTTTAAAGGTATTTGCCAACTAGCTAGAATGACTTTGATTGGGTGACAGAAATGGAAGCTACATTAATTTTGCCTCAGGAGTTTTAATCCTAGAATTATAAAAGCTATCAAAATCAGCTCTGCCCCTCATTTTAGTATGTTACTGACCTACCACCCAACATGTGTGTGCATGCACACCTGACTTCCAGGTATTTGTGTGGAACTGATACACAAGGAGTCCTTCTAGTGAGGAGAGTTTGCCAGAATATCATTCAGAATTTGTCCTGTCTTGCCCTGTCTTTCTGAATTGTAAATAACTTAAATATTAGAGCAACAGTGTAATTGCTCTGTATCTCCAAAAAGTTCTTTTTAGTATAGGGTAAACTATGTATTCTACCTTATATAGCATTTTGAAATTCCTAGATGAAATTGGCAATACGTATGACAATGAAAAAGAGAGAAGCCTCATGTTTACAAAATCCATGCTGGGATGTTGCATGATGGCAAAAACATTATAGTACTCTACTCTTTACAGCTGAAATTTGTGAAGTATTTTGCCCTGGACATAGGTAAGTTTATGGTGAGCTTTCCACATCTGGGGCCAAGCAAAAGTTGTGTTTTCCTTAGACATGAGTTGGGCTGGCATTTCTGACAGACGTGTAAACAGATGCAAGCGTTGTTGCTAATGACAGGTGATTATAAGTGGCATGGCTGCCAAGGTAATTAAACCATGCCTTGACAGGAACATTTGGTGAAATGGTATTTCAGCATTAGAAAAATTGTTGCAACACTTTTTTTCCCTGCTAAGCTATAACCTGAATATCATTCATTTTGATTCTTTGGCCACAGTGCTCCCAAACCTGCTCCCTGCTTTATGTACAGAAGTATTGAGAAATAGCTGAATAGCACCAGTACATATCAGTGGGGTTTTGGAGCTTTCAATTGAGGCATCTGCTTGTAAGAAGGCTTTTAGCATATACAGTATAAAGTCCAGCATGGAGGGATTGGTGATGTATTACCTTACTTTATGACAAGATAATGGTTATTGTGCCAGATTTATTAATGGCTGAATTATTGTGGTGCTGTTTGTCATATATTTCTTATTGGACATCTTAACTGCTTTTACTGCTGCAAACTGTAGTTTCTAAATCTATTTAAGATTTTTTTTTTTGTGCATGTGAATGTACTTCACAATGAAATACAGTTCATTCTTGAAGTGAAAATAATGGTTGCTTTAGTAGTAATGCACTCAATATTAGAACTTTTATGAACTTCAGACAGTATCTTCTCAGCTCTTTGTATTGAAATTTCATAGTTTGATTACTTTATCTTTTCCATTCCAATTTCTTTAGCTGATAGTGAATAATGCTAAAGTTCCTTATTGATCTCAGAATTCCAAGCAATATTTTATTTAAAATATTCACTCACATATTGCATCAGAGCAATATGTGAGTGAATATTGCAATCAGTGCAAAAATTTGGTTTAATCCTATAAATTAATCAAAATTGATTTAATAAAATATGAAAGATCTAGTTTAGGGATATTTTTCCATTATTCTGTATGAAATTCATTATAATCTTAGGATGGAATCTAACTGCTCACATTATTGATGTTCCTTTGGTTTTTGCTTCAGCCTTGAAGCAATAAGTGTTTAATATAATAATCTCAGCTGAAATTCTGGGCTTCTATGAAATTTGGGAGCAGAATTTAATCCTGTTTATTTTTTGTTCAGGGCACTCAGGATGGAAAGAAATTATTTCTCCCTGCATCTTGGTCAGGACTTCATTAAGCAGAATAAGAAACTGCTACAAATACTCAATTGCAGCTAATATAGTCTTAACATGTTGGCTGGGTACTTAGCAAAGGGTCTGTGAAATTTAGTAACTTTCAGTTTAAAGGTGGTTTTTAAAAAATTAAATTTTAAGTATGGTGAATTAAATTTTCATATCAGTTTTATTTGAAGAGATATAGTTAAATGGTTTCTTAGATACATTCTTATGAGAAGGTAAAATTGAGCTAAACCCATCAAGATGACAAGGAAATTTTCAATGTCTTTTGTTGCCTTTTTGTTTTGTTCTCCAATCACCCAATTCAAGTCTCTCGACTTTCCATCCCCTGAATTCTAATGAATGAGCTAATAGGATGTTGATGTTCAGTTAATACAATTGTAGCATTTTAAGCCTGAGAAAGATCCTGTAAATAATGTGTATGGTCTAAAGAAGCTGGCTTGAATGCATCTGATGATTTCAAGTGTGGCAGAGGTGAGTGGTGTGCCTGTCAAATGCTGCAGCAATGACCTAGCAAAGCGAAGTAGTGCCTCTACAGAAAAAATAAATTAGGGGATCACTTGTAAGGATTATAAAGCTGAGAAGAGAAAGGGTAACTGGCATTTTTGCATTTAGAATTTCTGTGTACAGGTGTGTTTCAAAGGTTAGAAAAGCTTGGCTGTTTTCAATCGTCTTCAGTGAAACAGAAGGTGTGCAAGTGTGCTCCTGTTACTGTTTACAGTTAAGTATAAAAAAACTAGCAGAGAGAAAAGGATTTAGATGTCCACAGTTAAGTAATATTTGTAAAGCCTGTCCAAAATACAATCAATGTCATATAGAGGTCCAGTATTAGATGTGTGTTTATACATACAACTTTTTCAAAGGATTTTAGTGCTATGTGCAAGTAACCTTGGAGCTGCCAGTTCATTTTATTTCTGATGTTGCCTGCTGGTCCCTGAAGCAGATCAACTATGGATTTTTTTTGATCTTCCATTTGCTAGGCTTTCGTTATTTTGTGGTTACAGTCACAATGTCAGCACATAAAATGTTAAACATCACTGGCCTGAAAGAAGCTTCCATTGTCTTCTACTTCTGGTGCCTGGGGATTCTTTCTAGTCTTGCAGTGGTGGTTCTGTCAGTGTAATATGTCATGAAGCATTTCTCAGTAATGACAGACATTGAATATGAGTGACAGGAACTCTGACCGAGTGAAATGGGTTCAATTACCAGAGATGTAGGGTTACCTGAGATAAAACCAAATGGTCCAATTGTGCTTGGTTTTGACCCTGTGACTCCCAACTATCCAGCGGCAAAGACAAATGGCTGATTAACCATCCCCTAACCCTCCTTTTCTGTGATAAACTTGTTTGGATTTCCTTGTCTGAATAAAAATCTAAGTGTGGCATGTTTCTAAAAGGAAATATGATAGGAAAACAATAGATACTGGTGCTAGTCATTTTCTTCTCTTACCGACACAAAACAGAAAGCTGTCATTCTATCTTGGAATGTATCTAGGACATAGTGTCCAGAAATCAATACAAGATAAATGATTGCTCTCTTAACCTCACCTTTCTTCTGCTGCAGCGGTTACGTTGCTCCTGTTCACCTGTAGCCAACCTGACGCCAGAATAAATGAGAGAACCTGCCATGAAAAGTATCTTCTTGGGTTTTTTTTGTGTTGGAGGGTTTTTGTTGGCTGGGGGGGCAGGGGTTGCTAGTCAGTATTGAGAGCCGCTTTACACTTGTTCTAGTCGAGTGCCTACAGCTCCCAGATAGAGTTATAGCAAGCTCCCTAATTAAACTGTCGCTGTCTGCCCTCACTTGACTGCCTTTACAAAGTCATTTAACTAACAGACATTCCTGACTATTAAAGCTAGGAGCTGCGTGTCTCCAGTGCTGGAGATAAAATGAATGAAATTTGTTAATCTCCACTGACACTTGATCCTAGATGTTGAACTAACGCTGTTGCACCTGAACTTTTTCTTTATTGTAATTACTTCTCATGTTATTATTTCATGTAATAAATTGGAAGAAAATTTCAACAGGTATTAAATTATTCAAGCTGATTTATGGATGCTGAGTGAATATGACATTCATCTTGTGCATTCTTCAAAAGCACCATTCAGTGGATGTTCAGAGCTGGAGTCAAGGTTTGCACTAATAGAAAACTGTACTGAGAGGATGTATTTCCTTCATCTGAAAGGAATGCCATTTTAAAGTCTCTCCCTTTAGTAATGAAGATAAATTTTGCCTTTGTGATTTTATCTACTCTTAATTTAAGCAAATACTTTGATTGAAAATTTAATACATTTTCAAATAGCACATCAAAAAAATTGCATGCCATTGGTAGAATTAGAACGACTCAGATTACAGGGTAAAAATCAGTTCTATTTGAAGGAACAAGCACTTTAAAGGAAGACTTGTAGTTTATTTTCCATCTTCTCTATTTGTTTGGTGTTCTTTTTCTGTCGTAGATGAGGTTGCATCATGTTAGCTCAAGGCTCTGTACCACCTTCTGCTGCATACTTTTAGTCCTGTATTTCTAGTGTTGTGAATTTTCTATGGGGTCTTTACTGTTAATCACCTAAAAGGGCACAGCAAGGCAAAATAAAATTATTATTATTATTCCTAATAATAATTTTCTCTTCCTCCTCTTTAAGAACTCTCAGATGACCTAGTTATGTGGTTCGTTTCAAAATCTTATACATAACAGGTGATAATTTATAAAGCTTTTGATTCCTTTTGATACCTGAAAGCTTTACTGTAAACTTTCTTGTAGAAAAGAGTATTTTTTAGCTTGCTTTTGATGGCTTCTTGAATCTACTTCCTGGAACAATGTTGTAATTTACTTTAGTCCTGGAAGTAATGGATAAGTATGAACTACCTTTTCACATTTTTTTGTTTGACAGGTAGTTTATCTGGTACAGTTTATTTTGCTTAGAAAAACTATTAATTGTTTTTCCATTCACAAATACTGTTTCTGCCACATATAAACAGAGCTCTAGAGAGCTTGTGCTGATTGCTAGGTGTTATCTTCCCTCTGTCCTTTACAGCTAACAGCAGCCAACAAAAATACTGTGTTTACTTTTTGGAATAGGATTTGGTCATAGGATTGGATTTCTTGAAATAGATGGGTCATGACCAATGTCAATTCTGTTCATGCCAGAAAAAGCTTGGATACAGCTCATATTTTCTGTTATATTTTTGCAGTAGATACTAATGCTGAATTTGACAGTGACTCAGCAAAAAGCTGTGTGCTTATCTACACATTCTGCAGAAGAGACAGGCATCTCCAGGAAAGTCTCACAGTCTTTCACCTGGTCATCATAATTTTTTAATTCCTCACATCTTTTCCTGCCTGTAAATTTGCATCCCCAGCACAGCTTTGGTGTCCCCATTGTGCCCACCTGAGCTGTGTCTTTCAGGTGAGAGATGTTTGGCTGCAAAGGGACAGTGCAGTAAGCTTAGTGGTAGTGGTCTTCAGCCAGTCTTACTGTTTATTTTTCAAATAAATAAATGATTGGTTTGTTTTGTTTAGTTAATGCAAAATACATCATATTTTGACTTGAATTTGTTCTGTTTTAAGCACACATGGTAGCCAGGCCTTTAGGGGCTGTTCAGAGAAATAGGGATGTTCAACAAATCGGCTTTTGTGGCACCAAAATACTGAACATCAGTGACAACAGCCAAAGATGGATTAAAATGCACTCATCTTTATTTACAAATCTAAATAAAATATGTATCTGCAAACTTCTATGTATTATCTAATCAAATGTCTATATAATAAGCAATCTGCTCTGAATACAAGAAATATTTCAATAGCATTGGACTGTGGAATACTGTAAACACTTGCCAGTTGTACATTTACATTTATTTCCTTAATTTTATTAGTGTGTTGTGATTATGTTTCTATGACATCCTTCCTTTGCCTTCCCTTTCCTATTTTGACCTTTTACTCATACCATTATAATATATTGTAATCTATAAGATAAATTCTGTGAAAATTAGTTATGTGGATGAGGTACCTGCTTTTTTACCCTCATGCTCCATAGCATCCAACATATTTACAAAATCTGTATCAATATATAGCGGATTCCAGTCCCATGCTGTTCTTGCCAGTGCAGCTATCCAATAAAAGTGCCTTCCACAGCTGTCAGGATGGAAGTTTGCAGGAAACCAGCCATTGCATCCCACTTGGAGCACTGTTTGTGCTCTGCTCCCCCTGAGCCTGGCGGGCCAAAGTGAACAGTGGGAGCTGTTGATCGATGGATAATATTCAGTTCCAAGCTTCCACAGCACCTTATTCTGAGGCTGACTCATTCACCAGCTCATGTTCTGTGCCATGAAAAGTCTGGGGAAAAAAACCTGGTATTTTGGCATTCAGAAGATTTAATAAGATTGTGTGTGTTGAATTATTTTACTCTGTTGTGTAAAGAGCAGTGGGTCTGGAGTTAAACGTATGTGATACCATGTCTTTTTTTTTTTTTAAAAAAAAAAAGATAAAAAAGACACATGTGTCCAATAGTATATTGTCAAGATTTAAATGTGAGCTAGCAAAATGATCCTTCCATGCCAGGTACACTTTTGGGAGGTTAGTTTGCACATAGTGGTTTATTCACTATTTTGGGGGATGTGGTGTGTGTGTATGTTGTTTTTGTTTAGCAGTTGGCCTTTAATAATTTCTTGAGGTAGTTGGAATGCATTTTATGAGAATAAAAATACGTATAGAGCAGGTTTTTAATTTCCTAGAGGCCCATATTTAAGACCAAGCTAGCCAACCAAAACAAGCAAAAAGCCTCACCCTCTGTTATTTCATAAACTCTGTGTCACAGGCTCTGTAAAAGAAAGCTCCGCTTAATGCAAGGTTCAGGAACACAATGGGTTTCCTATGTCACTGTAAAGGCTACAGCTGCCATCCCCTGTGTGGCCACCTAAGGGTACTTGTCTCTTCTATGTGTAGGATTGTTAAGTGAAAAAATTTTGTGGATATTTATTGTACTGAAGAGCCAAATTTTTTTGCAGTCCTGTAAATGGTCATTTAGCTCAGTGTTAGATGACCTCTTGGGTTTCTTCATCTTCCTTTAGAAAGGTTGCCATGATCAGGTTTGCAGGTTTAAAAACACAGTTCACAAAAAGATGGTCCACCAGGTACAAGTTCAAACATGGAGAATTAGATTGAAGAAGTATTAAGCTGATGGAGTAGATATATTTTTATATAGATGTCATATTATGCTGGCTCTTCAAATGTGTATTTGAGAAGGGTACAAATTTAAAGATTAGTATATGTATTCGATAGAACTACCAGGCTTTATCAATGGAATAGATACTTTGGTACTTGGAGTAACCCAAAAGATATTTTTTAGTATTTAGTATATTTAGCTATATACTAATTAAAAATCATAGTGCAACTGTCTTATTTCTAGAACGTAATTGTGTACTTGCATATAGTAAAATTTTGTGAAAAATAGTATGAAGTCAATATTTTGGAATCTAATTGACATAGTTTTGATATTAATATTCATTGTGTTAGTAGGAAATAATCTCTAAATTCCCTTAGCACATTTAATAAGGGTGAAGTTTCTTTTCATAGATTCTAAAACAGTCATGTGGTCTTAGTGAAACTGCTGTATTAGCACTTCTGTAAGGTTGAATTTATTTCATTAAGAGAATAGGACATTTTCAGTGCTGTGTTTTCTGCATAACCATAAGATTTGGGAAGGATGGGTGAGCATTTTCCCTCACTGAGACTTTGATCTTCGTAGCTCTGCAAGCTAACCCAGATCTCAGTGCAACTTTGTTTGGTGGGTATCCACAAATACACGGAATTCTGTTAGTTTTAAGATTCTTCTGCTTTAAATCTGCGTCCTCTCGCACTTGATGTGTGTAAATAAAGCTCCTCGTGCAAGGCGGCCAGGAAAACATATGATACCATTTGCGATTGCAGAATGCGGCATGCTGTTCTTCTGTAATTATAATGGCCTGAGCAGTGAGGGGTTGGTTAGCCTTCCTTAACAATCATTAATCTAGCGAGTCTTAGGTACAGTGGCCCATCTTGGAGAACAGCAGTCCTTGGCATGAGGCAGCTCGGGCTGCGGGTTTGTTGTGAGCGAGGGATAGCCGTGTTTGTTACCTGCTGCTGCTCGCCGCTCCCCCCGGAGTCTGGGAGGAGGCTTCTGCTGTCTCCTGATTGCTGCTTGCCCTCTCCCTCGCTCTCTCACTTGTCCCTTTATTTCTCCTGGTTGTGAAAGTTTCTTTCTGTGTGACTGGGAGTCTGTTTAGCAGACCATATTGCAAGTGAAGGTGCATCGTTTGTTGCCTGATTTTGGCAACGCTGGGCAGTCAGCTGGGATGTAATTAAGACTCTGAGAACAGGCTGTCTTCTCCACAGGAAGGGCATGTTAGATGTTGCTGGGATTTGGGGCTGTCAGTTTGGCCAAGGCTGGAAACTGAGAGCTAGGGACAGTGATCTTTTCTTTCATTTATAATCCCTTTATGTACAGTGTATGCACTTGGCAAAGTTTACATATAACCTAGTGGCTGGAGCTTGCAAGCCAGTGTGGCTGAATTAGCATATGTTACATGTATATTTTAGTAATATTTTAAAGCAAGTGCAAATTTCCAAAGTGAATTATGCATGTATGACAGAAATAGGGTTGTGTTGCATTGGGTGTCAAATCCCACAACTTTTTGTCAAGACCATGGATTTTACATTAAAAAGGCAGAGAGACTAAACGAGGTAAAACAGTTTTAATTTTTAACAGTTTGTTCCAGCCCAAGGAACTGCTCTCTGACAGTTATAACTGACATTTGAATAATTGGATTAATTCAGAGAGGGGCAAATCCGGTATTGATGGCTGTGCTTGTTCTATATATTTTTTAACTTGGTGGAGGAGCCGAATGGTTTAATTATTTAAAGGACACTTCTTGCAATATAAAATACTGCTGTTTTCAAACTTTGGTCTAAAATCAAGGTGTAAAAATATTTGCATTATTTCATTCTTTACATATAAAAGCTTAAGAAGAAAAAAAGAAACTTACTGCTTTGTGGTTTTTAAACCAAAGTAAAGAAAAACGAGAGAGGCAGAAATTATCATTTGTGGCCCAAAGCACCAGAAATGGAGATGAGCCTGATTTAGTCAAGTAGATTCCAATCTTTTTTAGGGAAGTGTAAACCCTCAATAATAATCACATTATGCTGCAATTGCAGGATATTCAATCAACATTATTGCAAAAGGACAGTTTCCAGTTTCCTTAAGCTAATAGGATATTTCTTCTTTTATTCAGACTCCCTTTTTTGTTTGTTTGTTTAATGAGAAATTTTAATTCACTGAAGTAAATGGTTTTACTATGCTGAAAACCAAGGCTAGGAAGGCTAAATATTGTCAGGGGCAGTTCAGAACACCGGTTTGGTTCTGGCTGTTTACCCAGCAGGACATAAAGAGTATTAACACTCAAGGAGAAAATGTGAATTTGCAGCTTACGAAATTAACACCCTGTAAATGAAGTATGAAACATGCCTATGAAATGTCACATGCATATATGGATGCATGTATGATTTTAGACAGGCAGAAGTGCTTTTTTAAAGAATAGTGCAGTCTGCTTTGGTTTTGTTAGTTTATGTTGCAGAACAAGAAACATCTTTCCTAAACATTCCTAGCTTCCAGACTGTATTTATATGTCATACTATCTCAAATTCTGCTAACATAATAATGTTTTCCAAAAGGTTTGTTTCAAAATATTTATGTATAAATAACCAAGTGAAATTTGAAAGCGTGTGAGCTAATTCTAAATTTTTATTCTTGGATGGTAAGGAAGTATTATTTAAAGTGAATATTATTTCAAGTGAATTTTGTAAATTGGCATCCTTAGGAGTCTTTGTATAGTCCTCAAATGTTTTATCATTTGCTTCACAAACAAGACAGTTCAGCTTTCCTGTATCCAGACTATCATTCCTTTGGGAATACTCAAAGCCTTTTAAAATTGTGAGGGTTTTGGTGTTGGTTTTGTTTTGGGTTGTTGGTTGTTGTTTTCTTTCTTTCTGGGTCAGTCTAAGGAAGTCCCAGGAGTGAAGTTGCCATCTGTCCTCTATATTAAAAGAATCTTCTATATTATATACCTGATGGTCTTGTCCCAGAGATAAATGTTGATAATTAAAAGAACAGCATTTGTCCTTTATTCTGAATTAAACATTCTTTCCTACAAACAGTTACGAAACTTCTGAACAATTTTTAGGTTCTTTAAGCTCTTATTTTCTACTCTCTGTCCTTTTTTCTCATTACAGAGTTTCGATAAGTATTGGCAAGTAAATCAAATAGTTTATTAATCTGAGCATGTGCATGTATGATTTAAGGTAGGCATTAGCAACGCTGAATACAGTTGAGCTGTAGATAAATTACTGTTACAGATAACTCTGTCTTGTGGTAGAGAGCAGGGAAAGCCATGGGTTGAGAATGAGAGATTTACATAAACCAGACACTAATTTGGGGAATGTTTCCTCCATATAAATTGCAAGTTAGAGACTCCACCTTTCCCCCTTCAGGAAAGGAATCTCCTTCATTGTATGAAGTTCCTTCCCCAGCACAGATTTGCCCAGGAACAATTCTGCATCTTTACACTTCAGCCATAGCTCATTAGTGGCCTTGGTTGCTCCCAGTAGTCCCTCCTTTCAGAGCATTGTGGTGCACACATGGCCTGCATACCAAGTACTTCTCTTCTGAATATCACACTCATGCAAGTCAAAATTAATAATTTTTAAGTAGCATCCTTGTTTGTTGTTGTAATATTCTCTCCATTTGTGCCTTTAAGACAATAAGGTAAAGAATATGTCTGTCAATAAGAGAGAGGGAAGAAGGAGGCTGTGAAGTTTCTGTAATAATCTGTTTTGCTGCTCTCTTTCCCCCATGGTGAGCAACACCAAGCCAGGTCAGACCAGAAACCTTTCTAGCTCAGTGCCACACAGTGAGGAACAATAGCACACAGCAAAAGAAAAGGAAAGAAAAAAAATGGGAATAAGTGATTTTCTCTCTGGATATTAACCTAGCCCAAATAACTTGTGGCTAACAGAATTTCTGACGCAAAGGTGGTATATTTAATGGGCCTGAATAGATACTTGTTCTCAGTGAATTTATGCAGTAGCTTTTCAATTATGTGGGCTTTTAACAACCTTGCTAATCTTTTCTGAGCTGTGGCTCTGCATGCTAAAGATTATAACCACAGCCCACCCCACTCCCTCCCCACCCAAAACCCAACACAAGCCACCAAAACCAAAAATTCCACAAAACCAAAAATCCCCCCAAACCAAGAGTTCTATCTCCTTTTGATAGTTTGCTGCTTTTATAAGAAAAAAATAAAAACTAAATTCCCTAGATAAAGTTTGGGGGTTGGGTTGGATTGTATTTTTTTGTTCATTCATGAAATTAAGTAATTTTTCATACAGAGTCCTCTATGCATCAGACTTTTTTGTCTTTCTTAACTGTATTGTATTTGCTTTGAGGCAGGGACCAAAACTATTTAGTTCTTTATGTTTTGCCACCTAATCATATCCAAACTGTACCATATTCATAGAAAGTGTTTCCTTTTTCTTCCTAGTTTGAATGTGTTTTTTATTTCTAATTTGTCTAAAAGAGGCTCTGTATTTTCTGTGAAGTGAAATGTCAGACACAGGATTAATAATTGTTTTCACAACATAGTACAAGTCTAATATCTGCTATTCAGATCTAAAATTGTGTCATTAAGCATACAAGGTGGAACTGAAGTCAGGTCAGAGTTTATTTACCTGTCTTAGGTAAATGAATGAAGACATTTATGATCTCTCTGCTGAGCAGAAAACTGGTGTTAATGTATCAGTGTACGTGTGAAGAAAGTTCACAAGTGTCTGTTCTAAACTGAGGTTATTCTGTCTGACATACCTTGGATATAGAAAAAATGCAGAAGTTAAATTCAGGAGCTGTGCTAGCAAGACTCCTACTTATAAACAAGCCAGTGAAGAATTATGTAGAACTTTATCTTAATATTTAGTTCAGGAGGCTTGTTTGCATACAGTGATTTTCATTTCATTTTAGTGCCAGACCATCAGCAATCAAAAATTTTATACTGACTCCTAAAAACTTCTCTGCAGCTGTTCTGTGTATTTCTGCCACAAACCAGTCTTTTATTAAGACAGCAACTGTTAAGTTTGTTACTGACAATTTTCTTTCAGTAATTTTTAAAAATTATATATTCAAATTGTTAATCATCTGTAAAGCATGGAAATGTATTAACATTTATTATTGCTTTCTTACTTGCTCTGATTATCATATGTAGTCGATTACTGAATTTTTGGGCAATCACTTTGCTTCATGTGAACATAAAATATTTTGTATGGTCCTTAATGGCATAATATTAGGCAAATATGTGCTGTATACAGATCCTGCTATTCCACCTTTTACTTGTTTCATTCCCATAGAGGATTCCTGCTTAGCAATTTTGGGTGCAGGGAGTTTCCTGCTGATGATATGCATACAGGACATGTATTTTCATGTAGTGATAAATGGCTTAATTTAATCTATGTTCTTCAGCTCCTTAAAAGTTACTTTTTCAATTTCTGATGTCAAGTTTTGCTTTAGTGTATGTGAAGTGGCAGTGCCTAATTGATGAATGACCTTCCAGAGCATATACAGGATTCTTTGTCTCTTCTTAAATTCATTCCTTGCAGATTTTGTTTTAGACAGTATGCATCTATCTGATGCTATCATCTATATGATTATTGAAAACTGAGTTTAAAAAAAATCCTGTTCCCCAACAGCTTCTAATGCACCAGGTTTGGTTGCCTTAACATTCTTTTTTCATTAATATTGATTAAACTGTAAAGGGTTTCATTGCTGTTAATGGGGGGCACATTTTAAATTTTAGATCATTAACATTTAAATAGATTTTAATTGTTACATTTAACAAATTTATGCAGGTAAAGATTCAATTTCTTCAATTAATTTACATTTACATGTTCAGAGATCTTTCACTAGGGCTATTCTCATAAAACTTTAAGGGTCCCAGAAGGATCTCTCTATACTTAAATTCTTTTCATTTTATCCCTGCTACTCTCTCTGTATTGTCTTTGAAATTGCTAGGCTTATTTCTGTGTGCTACTTAATAAAATAACATTTCTTTTAGCCTTTTAGAGGGAGGTTTGTTTCAATAGACTTATATACAAAGAATTAAGTGACATTTATGTATATGAGTGAATTCTAAATTTTACAAGTTTTGGATTTGATTATCTTCTCCATTGTGCCATACATGGGGAAAAAGAAGTACCTGCTTCTTTGATGTAACATGCAAATCAGTCAAATAATTCCTGGGACTCCTTTTCCATCCCTGTAAGTTTCAGAAATCCAAATGAAAATAGATAAACTTAGTTTGGTACTCTATCTCAAACAATAGAGGAAAATTCAGAAAGATGGTATTATGTCTTCCTTGACCTCAGTCTGGCATTTCTCTGGAAGCATTTTATCCTGGGGGTAGCCACTTTCTGCGCAGGATATAAGTGCATAGGGTAAGTTTTTATCAGTTTGGTAAAAAGCCACATGTTTTACTTTATCAAAATAACTGACTTGCAGGATATCAAAATAAAACATGAAGCAAGGACATGAAAGACAGAGGTGGTGAACATCTTTTGTCTTAATGAACATGAGTACAAGTATCTCTTGCAATATTAAATTTCACCAAGAAGGGAGACAAATTTCTTAATTTTCTTAGAAACAGCCAGATCAGCTCATAAGTGTGCCCTCAGATAAATTACTAGTGAAGATTACCTGTGACACATTTTATATTTCTAAATGTTATTGTGTGCCTTGAAGTAATTTTCTGAATTACCTAACCCAACATGGAAAAACAGGGACCCAAGGGATTGTAGAAGATGGATCAGTCATTTGAAGTTTTTAATATGATAAGAAATTTGCAGAGTTGTCAGGGCCATGTTATGAGTTTGACAGTGGGGTCAAATCAAGATACAGCAAAGTGTTAATTATGTTGGAAAGTAAAAGTTTAATATATTCCATATGAAGGAACTGGTCACCTGGGCAGATGAGTGGACCAGGAATGGGATGGGGGGACAAGGACCTGCTAGAGGATAAAATGAAAGTGTGGAAGAGAATATCAAATTAACATCAAATTAATCTTAAATGCTCAGACACAAACACATTTTTAGGATTTTGGGCCCAGCAAGATTAAGGGCAATAAAGGAGAATAAAGGTTCATGGAAACAGTAAAGGCTCTAAAAATTTTCAAGGCAATTATTACACCATTTAATGGAAGTGATTTCTGTGGACCAAAGGTGGAGGTGACCAGAAAGGAAGTTGATAGAAACTTGACACAAAGGTAGTAAATGGATATTCAGTGTATATAAGAGGAATAACAGTGGAAGTGAATGCTGAAAAGGAAATTGAGACCTAAAATACCATTTTACTCATGATAATGTAACTTAGTGTTTTGGGAGGATTCTGCTGATGAGTGAGTAGATCACTGAAAGAAAAAAGCAATTGACCTGAAGAGGATAGGAAAGTTGATATAATTTTTAGTTGACATAAAATATGATCAAAAGGATGCACTATTGGAGTATACTAACCATTAATGAACAAAAGCATATACATACCTTGAGGGTACCGTGTCTTGTGTTCTGAAAGGCAGCTTGTGTCAGGGGGTGGAGTGTTTGTCCTGGTTGTTATTTATCCTGTCAGACAGTATTGATTTTAGTTGTGTAGGAGGTACTAGAGAAAAAACCCTACAGCTCCACCATGCTGGCACTTACTGATGCAAGGTTACCAGAGTTCTATGAAGGACTGTTGGCTTCAGTTCTGGCAGCGTTCAGAGATGCAGTTATTGTTTGTGAGGGGCAGAAACTCACTTCAAAGTGTGAAACTCACTTGGAAACTGAAAAAGAATTTAAAATAATTCTCCACTGGGTCAGTTTCTTGACTCTGATAATCAGTGTTCTACATGGCCCCCTCCAAAAAAAGAAGTTGCAGAATTATATATTTGTAGAGGAAATAGAGCAAAGTTGGGAAGTGATAGAAATTATCTCACAGCATAAATACAATTCAAAACAAAGGACATTTCCCTCCCAGAAACAAGAGTATAAAAATGTTTTTCTTCAGCTTTTTTGCTGAAGAATTTGCTTTTCCATATTTATGATTCTACATCTGTCCATTACCAAATGCAGACATGATTTTATGCATTTAAGACACAAGACAATCTGATTTCCAAGAAGGAAAGTCTTTCATATTAAAGCATCGTGTTAGTCTTGGGCTTCTGCTAGTGTGAAAATAAGAATGTTTGTTGCTGAGGGACTGAGATCTCCACATAAAATATCTATGAAGGAAATAAATATTTTAAAATGCAAGCACTAAAGTGGTATTGGCACTTCAAAATAGGGTCAGAGGCTGATTCTTCCTTTAGAAGTGTCAGTATTCTAATGCTTGTGACTACACAGGCTGAACCTTTCATGATAAAGTAATTACTGTTGATTTTTTTCCAATGGAAAAAAAACACAGTTCTTTTTTTCATTCAGATCACAAGTTTTCAATAAATAGTAATACAGGGCCTCATGTTATGTGAAAATGGAAGTTTTTCAAAAGCTGAATTATTCTATCCAGACCGCACAGAAGAGAACACCAGAATAACGTTTGCCTGGCAAGTTAATTCATGTTTCTTTTAATGAAGATGATTTATTTAAAATAGCATAGAATAAGCTGTGCTTTTGCAAGATAAATGTGTCTTTTTCCAGATGATCTAGATCTCATAAGAAACATGTAAAAATGTACTTCAGCCTGTATGTACTCAGCCTCAGTGCACAAAAAGAGAGGTGCTTGGAAGCCAGGAATTCCTTCAGCCCACTGTCATCAGCTCTGACTCCTCTCTGTTCTAGGTAGCACAAAGGATGCAGGAGACCAAACCTTTGCTTCAAAAAACTGCTTGGTGATATTATTTGAGCTGTCTTTTTAAGACAGACTGATAATAAATAATAGGATTTTCCAGTAGTCCTATTTCCTTCTGATGAGCAACAGCAATGTGGAGTACTCTGAGCTGCTTCCTGGCTTTGCATTTTCCCCCAAAATTGGTTTGTGCCTTAAAGCACATGTTTTAGTTTTAACTTTTGGTTTCAAGGTCACATTTTTGTACAGAATCAAAATGTTTATTATTCATTAAGTAATTGTATGTAAATATTAAACTTCTGGTATGTGTCATGTCTGGATGCATAAAAGCAAAAGAGTATTAATAAAATAGAATGAAAGAATACAGATTTTGAGGACCCTAAATGGGAATTTCTCTTGGGTCCTGAGCTTAACACATACTGAGGACCTGTAATTAAATGCTGAGCAATCTGAACTTCTGTTGACCTTGGAACTGAAATTGTTTCAAATGTGTCTCTTATCATTTTAACAACCCTCAAGTTTTTCTTGCAAATGACATATGGTTTTGGGTAAGTTGGAAGGTTGAATACCTTGTGCTTTTACTTACCTTGTCCTGCACTCAGACTGCTGGCAGATGAAACACATGTTCAGCTGTGTTACTCCTTAGAGTTTGCTGGAGTTCAAGACTGAAATAACAAAGAGGAGGAGAGGGCGGTTTAGCAGGGAATGGCCACCTCAAGTCAGTGTGGTTAGATTGCTGCTGCTTGCAGTGTCAGCAGAGCCAGCTTACAGACAAAAACACTTCCCAGGTGACATTTGGGTGTTTAGATTAGATGTTAGGAATGAGATTCTTCCCTGTGAGGAGGATGAGCCTCTGGAATAGATTTCCAGAGAAGCTGTGGCTGCCCAGTGCCTGGAGGTGCTCAGGGTTGGAACAAGATGATTCTCAAGGTCACTTCTAACCCAAAGCACTCCGTAATTCTATAATTTTATTACTATTGTTAACTGTTTAATAGAAAAATAATTTGTTAGGACAAAAAGGACTTGCTTTTGCATGTTCCTACCAAGCTCTGCTCATCACCTTGTTGAACTTAAATTAGTCATATGCAGCCTAACAAGTACATAGAAATGTAATAAGATACAAAGAATAGTCTCTAGCAAAGTGTAGATGTACACACAAAACCTACAAAAGAGTTGGATCTTGGCAGTAGATATAAATTTCATAATCTTATTATCCACCTACACAAGCTTGTACAAGTACCTTGGATGGAAAAGCATGCAGATGGCAAACTCTATAAAAGTGTGAACAAATAAGGTAATTAAAAGATAGGTTTTATTGCAGATAAAAATATATGATTGCTCTTCCCCTCAAGTGGTACTCCAATAGAAGTCTCAGATATTTCCATGCAATGCAAATATTTTAATACAAAACATTACCACTAGCTGAAGTTCCTGAGAGTGATGGTAGGAATACAGAATGCTGTATTTGTGTTTCCTTTTCCAGACTGTCTCATGTGCTTAGATGTACCTTACCAGTGCAAGTCACCCTTTTGTGTCCAGGCTTTAAGATTTTAGCCCTTTCTGGTAAATAAGTTTGAATTAAAATTAGAATTCTTTTCCCCTGATTAAATAATCATGGAGAGTTGATTCCAGTCTTTCCACTGTACTCACCAAATTATTATTATTATTAGTCACTCAGATTTATGTCTGGTAAATTTATGTTTGCTTACAGAGAAATAGAAGTAAATATGGTATCTATTCTGAGGACCGCAGTTCTCTGCTAAAGATTAAAAAAAAAGGCACACTCAGGTTAAATGTTAGGATGTTGATTTCTGCTTCCAGCCAATTCAGACAGGTCTGTCTAAAACTATAATCAAGTTGAATGTAATGCACTGGTATTCTAATATCCAATTTGGGATTTTGCTGCATAAACTCTAGTAGAGTATGGCTAATCTTTATGAGACTGAAAGTCTCTGTATAAACTCCCTGAATTTTCCTCCATGTGTCTCTGCTAAACTGAGATGTGTCTTCTGGCTGAGTTGTAGAGACATTAAATTACTGAGTAAATCAATACAGTGCTGTTATGTCACTGTATCTTTTTCAAAGAGCAGCTCAAATTTTGTGTGCTGTAGCTTTGATCCCTTTCATTTAATTCTAAGAACACTTGTTATTATAGTAACTGTTGTTTGTATGTTATTTTAGCTTTTTACTTAAGTAGCTATTTAGCAATTTAAATGAAAATGTAATTGGGTTACATCTGTTTTACATGCATGTAATACCACGCAGATGTAAACTTATATTAAAACCATATTTTCTTTTTGGCAAAAAGACATAAAAATAGAATTGTAGCAATCATGCAATACATATTTTTTTTTTTTTTTTTTTAAGTAGTGTACACAAGATGTATTCCAGTGTTTATGTTGTGATGGTAACAGCCCTTTCTATTTTTATGGGAGCTAACTGGTATAGCTGTACAAGGACAAGTACAGTGTTATGCTGGTGTAAATCCAAAGGAACTCCATTGAAGTTAGTTAAAATTCCTTACCAAACTTATCAGCTTCAATAACTGACTCTTTCCAGAGTCAAATTCCACACCAAGGATCTCCACTGAAATAAGAAATCTTTCTGAGACTACACAGTTATGAATGACACTGATATTTAGCTTCCAATAGTTTTATTTTAAAGAAAGATGAACTTCTTGCTGGCTGATCTTACAAAATGCTGAGTGCCCTCAGCTGTTGTTGATTTTGATAGGGTTGTTTTCTATGCTATAGAAAGAGAGATAAAAGATATGTAAGTTTTGTCAGGTCAAGACTGGAAGCTGGGATGGTCCACATATTTCCGCTTCCTTTCCTTCTGCATGGAAATATTTCTTTCTTCCTTTCAGTGCCATTCTCCTTCCCTGTGGACTGAGCTGTGAAGCACTTGCCCTTGAGTTGAGATAATGGTTTATAGAAATACATGTATATAGATGTATGAATATACATAGAGAGATGTATATATACAGATGTATATATATCTGTCTAGGGAGATATACAGAGATATATATATATATATATACACACAATTTTAAAACTTCTTGAGTTTTAAGAATTTCATGTGGCCCAAAGCCATGATCTCAGTAGTGTAGCACCTGTCTTGGTTTGCAGACTGCTGGTGCCAAGGGCCATCAGCTGCTGCTGCTGCTGGGGATAACTGTGCTCTCTGCACCTCTCACGGTATTTGCAGACTGGGTAAACTCTACAGAGAATGATTCAGTGTTAACTCACATGGTGACTGCCTGTGTGATTTATGGAGATTTTCAGTAGGAACTTGGTATGTACAGTGGATTCTTTCTGTTTCTGTCTCTTTCTGGACAGCCATACCTCCATTTATTCCATGTAAGAAGTAGCTGCCTGTGCTTGGCAAGGAAAGCCATCTCAGAGATGTGGTGGGGAGGCTTAGAAACACTAAGTACTTTCTCCTGGACCCACAGCTGGTCCAACCATGCTACCCAAGCATTCCCTCTTTTGGCAGTGAGACAGAACATGTCCCTAAGCTGCCCTTTTATGCCAGTCTGACGTAATGCTTGTGATAAATAAAAATCATTGTAGTTGTGAATTAACGTTAACTTTGATTACTGACGCCTCAAGTTGACTAAGACAGATCTCTGATTATTAGTATTTTAAAGACAGTCTTACAAAGATATTGAATATATTTTAAGTTAAATGTTTTGAGTGGAAGGTGAGAACATAATTACACGATTAATAATAATTATTAAAGCACCTGATGTGGCATGTAACATCTTTTCCTTTATGCTGTGACAACTTCCTGTGCTGAAGAGGTACATGAGTGTCTGTTACAACTGCCAGGATGGGAAAAGAGCACTGAAACTTGGACTCAGTATCAGATCATGTTTCACTAACAGAACAAGATTGATTTATTGTGTTACATCAGGGTTAGATGGACCTAGCACAGCTTCACCACATGCTATTTCATTCCCTTGTCTACTAAGTATGCAAGTACAAACAGCTTTAACACAATTCTTTACCTAGAAACAAGCCTGAGGCTTCATCCAAATACTTTTAACATATGAAAATTGAGCTGCTTTGAACTTGTATGTTTTTGATAACTGCTTGGTATGCTTCCTGGAGGATCACCTGTAGGCTTTTCTTTCCAAATCCTAATCCCTTTGATTAAGTGCCAGGACAGATAGCTCTCATTGAATAACTTCAGTCTCGTAATTCTTCCTTCATTCAGAGTTGAAAGGGAGCTGCTCAAGCTTCAATAGGTAAATCCTCAGATTTAGTTAAAGTAATTCAGACACTTAGAAACTGAAATTGTTTTGTTCTGAAGCAAGGTTCAGATGGGCTACTGAACATTTACATACCACTTGCTGCCAGAAGCTGTAGGATGAAAAAAAAACCCAATCAAACAAAAACCAAATTTTTAGCAAGAAGGATTAAGAGTAGGCAAACTTCGAGAACCAAACATTAAAGACAACCTGGCATGGAAATTTAAACCCAGAAATAGGAACAGAGTTACTTTGCTTGACTGCTCTTGTGGGTTTTTTTTCTGCATGATCAGACTATGATGCTGGGCTAAACATTCCATTCCTTCCTTGGCCCTTCTTGTCAGAAACTACCAAAATAGGGAATAAGCAGGAGAAAAAAAATCCTTCGTCTTTTTATCTTTACAAGTATGCCTGCTGGGAACAAACCTGAGCCAGTTCAAGATTCTTTTATTTGAAAGTGTTTGTGGCAGACGAGTATGACGGGGAATTAGAACTAAACCTGTTAGCTGCTGATATCTGGGGGAATAGAGCTATCTATTGCACATACAGTTTTGCACACGTCAGTTTGCCTATGTGCATAATGAAGCAGTTTTCTCTGTGGAGGACTTGCTGTTCACCTAGGAAATGAGAATATTTCCACATGAATAATTTGCTTTGGTTAATTCTAATACAGCCAGAAATGGAGCAGAACAATTAGAGAAACTACACTCAGTTCGTGTGATATGGATTTTCATAGTGCCTTCATCCTGAAAATTTGTTATATTTAGAAGAATGCAACCTGCCAAAATAATACATGAAACTGAATATTGTGGCACTGTCCTGAAGAGCTGCCCACTCTGTGAACAAGAGCTGGGGCTTCCATGGCTATAAGGAGTTTATAGTTAAGCAAAACCCCTTGGGTGACTGTGCACCTTGTTAGCATTAGGCTTTCAGTCAGATCCTTTTGCCTCTTTGCCACCAGATTGTTCCAAAATATTCATATGCAGTCATTTACACTTGTAGGTAAAAAAAAAAAGTTAAAGTCTTATGCTGCCTCCATTATTAGTTGTTGTCATGGCAGGCAGTAGAGTTATTTCTGCAGCTCTTTGGCAGGTCAGATGTGTGAACCATTTGAAGATGAGGTTTTTACCATGACAACAAACCACCACTGGAATTAAGTGTAGGCCTTAAACACAACAAGAGTAGATTAAAAATTGGGAAACATGTAAAGAAAGCCAGCCCCACAAGTCTGGGTTACTTCTGGCTGTTCAGATTGCTTTCCATTGGGACAGTAAAGTTCAACTTGATTTTTTTTCTTTTAAGAATACTGGGGTTTTTTTCTAATCATATCCCACATATCATGAGATTTGTAATTGAGTTACAGCTCAGCTGCATCATTACAGTTAAGTCTGGAAAAAGAATGGAATGGTATCCAGCTGTAACTAATAAGCAAAAGCAAGGATGACATAAATGAGCTAGAATTTATAAAGACACAAGTGGTAATTTCTTCAATCTAGAAAATAATTACATAGGGTAGAGGATTAGCATTTCAGTCTTTCCTGGGAGATCTACCTGTAAACAGAAGAGCAACACCTATGGACTCAAATCAGTGTTACATCCTGACAAGTTCATCTCAGTCTAATATTATGAGGTCTAGCTTATTATTTTATTCCTTAAACTAATTTAATAAATGAAACCAGTAGGTATTAGAATTGTTATTAGGCAATGACAACTTGAGGGTTCTGGTTAATAAGATAAAAATAAAGTAGTTTGGTTAAATAAACTTTGAAGCAGAAAGCCTGAAGGCCTCTTGTTATTACCTCATTAACAAGAAATGCCATTAAGTTATTATTATTATCCTGTAATGGTTCTCCTCCTTATCACTCTTGCATTCTGATCAGCAGGGATATTTAATGAAATAGCAATAAATTTTAAGAAATTACATGTACCAAGGCAAGACAATAAACTAAAAATGGAAATAGAAAGATTTAACTTTCGAACATACACTTTTGAAATGGGGAAAGATTCTGCATGTTCTTACAACAAAGCTTTGGAATGAAAGCACAAGTTTATGACACATTTTATTAGACCTGTAAATCTGAAAGCTTAGCTGTAGTTTTTAATTTTTATTTTGCCTCCATAACTATTTTTATACCCTCTTTATAGTTGACTGGTCCAAATAAGTTCTGCTAGGAGTCTATGCCCCATTAGTCTTCTATAATAAAATGTGAACCTAGCTAAAATAAAACATGATGCCTTAAGAGCAATTAAGAATGGTCTTTTGTAGATAACTGTAACATGAAATACAATCACTGTTTTTATTAATGGATTTGGGAAAAGCAGCTCAGTGATTTATAGAACAGAAAAGGGTTATTTTACATTTCTATTTCTTTTATTTTATGTCTCACTCCTCAGAAAACCTTTTAAGACTCCTGAAATAATCAAAATCTGTGTTTCTAATGTTTATCATGTTAATGTGAACCTTGGTATCCATTTTATTTAGGTAGTGCTAAGATGTCAGCTAAGAAGGTGTCCTTTTTTTGCTGTTACTCCATTCCAAAAAGTGTTGGCTTTGAAAGAAAATCTTGTTGAATGTTTTATAAGAGTGATAAAATGTAAAAGCTGTGCATTGTACTTATAAATGCAGGATTTGAAGGACACAGACATAATCTACTGGGCATTGTTTGAACACAAAGCAGAGCATTTAATTAGCAAATAGTTTCTTAAAAGGTATAAACACAGTTGACACATGTCTTTCTAATTGTATAATAACTGTTTCTTTGTGATTATTACATTAAGCTTCTAATTACTTGAAGTCTTCAAGATCAGAGTTTAATATGGCTGGAAATAGAATCAGCACTGTTAAACGTGGAGATGTTGTTCTTACATTTGGCACATTTAGAAAACTTCAGTTTGGATTTACATTGTACTAAATACGGTGTTTGCAAGCAAGAAGTGTAAATTTGCCATCAAGACATTCTAGACTTTGTAGTAGTATATAAGTATCTCAAATAAGAAATTGATTATTATGTGTTAGTGTTTGAATAAAGGCAGCTCATTTGGTCTGTGAAACCTCTTTTTCCACAGCAGAGCTGTGTGTAGCTTTAAAAGGCATCTGTATAAGAGAGAAGGGCCACAGCAATATTCCTCGTAGGGTGACTGCTGGCATTTAGCACAGGCTGGATCAAAATAAAATGTGCCTTGTAAAGAATGGAGTATACACTCCTTCAGACTAGGTCAGTCTAAATTCTGACAAATTTCATATCTGATATCAACATTTGAAAAAGCAATCAAAGTCACATTAATGCTAAATTTGTTTTCAAGTAAATATATATACAGTGTTTATGTACATATGTGTCTGCATTTGCATGTGTAATTTATACATATATACTTGGGGGAGTGGGTATTTTAGTGTACAAGAGGCTCTTTATTCTTCTGAAGGGTAGTAGGGATATGATCACTGGCCTTATTGTGCTCTTTGTTTCATCTGCCTTAAGGAAGGGCAGGTTTTAAATGAAGTTTCTTCTACAGGAAATTCTGCTTCCACAAGTGTGGAAGTACAGATAAGAATCAGTAGCCTTACACTTCTGCACTTAAAGTGTAATTGCAAATGAAGCAATTTATTTGATTTGTAAGCACATTCACAAATGTTTTGACGACCTCCTAGTTTACACCACAAATTGTGGGGTAGCACTGACTTCTGGGGTTAAACCTCCTGGCCCAAAACCAAGGGTGGCCTTAACTGTCTTTGAATCCTTGGCACAAAGTATTATTTGGTAGGGACAAATAGTAGCTGACATACTCTGTGCTAGTGATATCCTCTGTCTGCTGTAACAAGATCCTTCCCCAGCCAGTGCAGTGCCCTATTTTTGGGATGTGCTGGCTGGCAGTACAAAGTGGGCAGTTAGTCACCTTGAGTTCCACCCGCTTGACTTTCACTCCCCAGGGTCTCAGCTCCATGCTCAGTGCTAGCTGCTGTTGGCACAGGCCTTGAGTCAGTCAAAATTCTGTTCATTCTTCAAGATAAGATCTGAAATAAATGTGCCTTTTGAAAACTTGTGTGGTTGCCATAGCCATAGGAATGCAGCCTTCATTTAAAATCAGCACATCAGAGTCACTGTCTGTGTCTTTCAGAAAACATTATGTGGCGTTATCCAGAGATTCAGTCTAGAGAATGAGGATGTGCATTTCCTTAGCTTAGCCTACTTCAGAAAGGTACCAAAGAAATGTTAGACTAAATCAAGAAGATTCAAAGAATGTGGTGTGGAATCGCTTTAAAAGTGATAGGATTGTGCTCTGAATTCATCTAGGACAGCTCTGAAATGTGCCACAGAAAGTCAAATGGAGCTAAAGGGTAGGGTATCCTGAGAAAAAAGACTGAATTGGGACTCAGAAATCCACCAGTGCAAATCCATTTACCCCAAACCCACCTCCAGAAGAGGCAAGGGAACACTGGGTTGTGTAGGAACACAGGAGTTGTTACATTGTGCTGTGCCATCTGAGGTGATTTGGTGATGAAGAACTCAGTTCTGTCTCTAGCAAATCTGAGTATAATGGCATTAATGTAGGTGATGGAATGATCCCCATCAATTTACACAGGGATATAAAATTTGGGGAAAAATACTTCCTTTGGTATCATACCACAGGAGCATGAATGTATTATGTTACTGGTTTACAAAGGTTATATGCTAGATATTTTTATTTTCTCTGCATGGCTCTGAATTGAAATGAATGATAATTGTAATTTTGCTATAGCCATTTATAAGCATTAATGTAATAGTTCTAGTCAGCTTTCACTTCTAGTGTCAACATTTCCAAGGGCTTGTCCATGGTTGGTGAAAATGTACGTTCATGTGGTCTTTCTCTTACTGCAACTGTCAACACAGTTGGGAGATCTGGAGGATAATTTAATTATCACTGTTTTTTTCACATTAAAGCAATTAAAAACAACTTGCAGAGCAAGTCAAACAGTTAAATGTGCTCATACAGGCTAAGAAGAATTCTTGAAGACAAACAGTTCATATTTGGAGACAGGAGTGGCTGTGGCTGAAGGGAGTATGTGATTACTGTATGGTTACTGCTCATCACAGATGACTACTTTTTTTTTTCTTTTTCTGTCTTTTCCTCTTTGCTAAATAGACATTAAATAGTTTATATAAATGCAATAATTGGTCTTTTTTTATCCTTTAGTATTTTAAAACACTTCAGACATTTTTGAAGGACAGTGTACAGTGGAAATACCATGGATTGCATTAAACAAAATGGGTATTTTGGTGTCTTAGTAGTAGTATTGACTTGAGAGTGAATAATAATGAGATTTAAGATGTATAAATCCATTCAGGGCCTTTGCTTGAGAATTTGTGTTGATGCAATTCCCATGTTTTTTTCACTCTCCTTATCTGCTGCTCAGCCTTTTACCTTCAAAGCAGGCAGTAGGATTCAGGGATTAGCCTTGTTTTTTAGTTTTCATTGGAATTTGACATTTTTATTAATATTTCCATGATAAATGAGTTTTCTAACATGCAGAAATTCAGGGCTACAGATGTGAGAACATTGCTATTAACAACAGCAGGAGCCAGGATTTCATTCAAGAGTTTTACAGAGATTTTGCTTGTAACAGGTGTAGAGCTTTAAGTACAATCCAGAATCATAGAGAGCATGTGTATCACATCTCAGATGTGATAGTGGCTAATAATCTTTGGGAAAATTAGATGTATGCTAGAGATCAATTCTATAGAAATGGGTGTTGGGACTGTTCAAGTTCAGAATTCAGATTCTAGATACTTGGTTTCATTGTTTTCCCTTGATGTACATACCTAGCCAGCACCAGCTAATTATTGTGTTCATGGCACATTTGATGAGGTGGCTGTTCACAAACTAGTCAACAAAATCTGTCATCACTAATTTGCATTCTTGGCATTTTCTGTTGGCATTTAATATATTGTATTCTGATGTGCAAGTATTTATTATAGTGTTCCAGAATTATTTTTTCAAGATAACAGAAGATAGAAGAGTATAAGCAGACATGATATTACTACGTAGAATCAGTAAACATATTTGTGTATTCATTGAATTCAGCTGTATTTTTAATTCTGTTGCTCTGAGGTATTCTGTACTGAAAGCATATTTTTTAGTCCTTATGAACAGATAATAGGTGAGTGAAGCTTAGTTTGATTTTGATTTATTGGGCTGATCATTGATATTCATCACTGACGCACAGTAAGAGAGGACTTCAGTTCCCTCTATGTACAACAGATCTCCAGTTAGCTCTGTGCAACACATATGCAACAGCTTTATTTTCAACCTACTGTGTTTCCACTTAAATCTCTACCTACAAGTGTTGCCTGTGGTGGAATGCTATTTTTAATATTTGCAAGTATAGATTACTTGGGGTAAAGCTTAGTTATTAAAATAATGCTTCGTAAAAGACCTATATTTTTATATAGAAAACTGAAAATATATATTTTCCTATCCATTTAGTAGTTGAATAGAAGAAGCACAAAAATATTTTTTAATCAATTTCTTTCAGGTCTTTGTGTTCCCTGCTAGGAAATCGTTTTGCTGCTTTGTAATTCACAGAAGTTACCTTTAATACGTGTGACACTCAGTTCTGCACTGCTTCTACTGAGACACCTAATGTTGTTTATGTTGTCTTCTTAAATACCATAAGTGATATGGAATATGCACTAAGGACTTGCATAGAGAGAGAAATACTTCCTTAAAATTTAGTTTACACAGGTTTGGGATGAAACAACCCACAGAGCAGTTGCTGAGATCGCATACACAGACATTATGTTTTCTGTAATTTTTAATTGCTTTTTAAATTATAGACTAGAAGCTGTTTGATGTCTTGAAAAGGGCTGAGTCTTTCTGTGGTTCATGCTCTGGTTTGGGGGCTCTGGCTGAAATTTCATAGTCCTTTCAGGAATTCCCTCAGTGAGTTTGTAGGAGTCTCTTCATGAAATGTGAGAAAGCACTAGTTAACTAACTGGGCAGAGCAGCTTGTACAGACAGGAGAGTGGATGTCTCCAGCCTCCATGCATAAGGTATATTTAAAATCACATTTACTTACAAGCTAAATGGTATGTTTGCACTACAATAACTTATTATGTTTAATGGATGCTGGAAACACCACTGATAACCAAAGGATTTTTAGTGAGATGTGTTAGTGTATTGAGTCTAGGATAAGATACTCGAGTATGAGCATTCTTTCAGCAGGAGATATTAAACTTGTTTGTGTTCCTTCAGTTAAGGCCAAATGTCAGATCATCTTTCAGTAATGCTAGTTTTTTAATTTATTTTTATTTTTTTATTTATTCTTTGCTAGGGCAGATAATGTTGTGACAGTATTTCAATGCTGTTATTCCCATAAATTACATATGAAGGAAAATGTGTCTAGAGGTCGAGAGTATCAACTGTTTACTGTAAAGGTATATTTGCTCTGCTTACTTGAATCCTCCTATTTCCCTTGCAAAATTTCTTTGAAATTCTGTAAAATAATTTTGTGTATTGTCTGTAGAGTATAAAGAGAAAAGGTACACAGAAGTGGGGGGATAAAATCACAGTTTATCACAGTTATGTGATAAATAGAAATGCTTATGTCCTTTCTGTAAAAAAATCTGCTCTGTGTATTTCAGAGTGTACTGCTAGAGTGGCACATTGAGAGGTTTCCTGCATGAGGGTCAATTTAATCTTTGTGTTGTGTTGGACACTGCCTAAGCTGACTCTGAAAGCTGTTTTTTTGAGAATATAGTTGCTTTGAGTCAGATGAAAAGGGTGTTAATAATGCAATAATGTTGGTAAAATGGAGTTCTTGGGAGCACTGCATTATCCCTGCTTGTGAACTTTTAGTAGTTTGATTTTCTATCAGAATAAACAAGAGTTGAAAGATGAGTAGGTCCTACTGATTATGTGCAAACTTTATCACTCAGCTATTACCATCTGAAGTCTTGTGTGGACAGCTGGACCGCAGGGGACGTTCTCTAAACTGCGAGCTCTTCCCGGTTTGCTACCACAGAACGCTGACTGCGAGTCAGTCTTTGGCAGCTCCTGTTAAAACAGACCCAGTCCCTGTGTTAGGTCATCTCTTAGAGATACATCTCTCCTAAATCAAATTAAGCTTTTTCTGGGCATCTGCTTTTTATCACCAAGATTCTTAAACTGCTAACGCTCATTACCATGAACAAAGTTGTCTTGCTGGAGAACTAAGTAGCTGCACATGGGTTTCCTGTGCTTTGGACAAGAGTTCCCATGCTGCATCTACATGCCTTTGAAGAAAGAGGCATTTTGTTGATCTGCTTGGGCTCGTGCTTATATAATTACTGCAGATGCTTTGAAGAAATGAAATTTGCTTGTGATTGAAATTGTCAAGTTAAGGAGACTTCTTCGCCTCAATTGTAAAATTTATTGCGAGAGCTACCTGCGAAAAGGGCTGAGCAGGACTGGCTGAGAAAGCTACAAGAAAGTATTGTTTTTGTTTGTCCTCTTCAGATCCTGTTGAAAATTTACTAGGAAAACAATTACGTGGAGAAGTAAGGGTCTGTGGTGTTCTTAATAAATATAAAGGCAAGTTTAAATATGCAACATAGAAGTTAGAGTAAGTAAAATCAATGTACGGAAATGAATAAACACTGACATTTATATTTGCATCGTTCTACTTTAAAGTAAATATGTGAAGATCAACATGAGGCTGTACAGATATCTTAAGATTGATGAAACCCAATAATGAAGCAGCACACTTATTTACAGCTCAGGTGTTAAAGTCGGATGGCTGAAGGAGTTAAACACCTGGAGCAAGGCTGCCAAACTGCTAAGCTGGCTTTTGGCAGCAGTGGCAGTGTGCAGCGAGAGTTTTCCCTTCATTATGGTTCACTGACTAATTCATTCAAAGCTGAGAAACCAATTGAGAGTTGGAAATGAAGGAAAGCTTCTTTTCCTATTCTAACCTTTATATATATTGATATGTAAGAGGACTTGAGCTGCAGGTTTTAAATGCTTGCTGGATGTCAAAGACAAAAATAAAATAATTTGGTTTTGGTTTTTTTTCATAATATATCCAATGCACTAAGTTTTATTTTAATTAAAAAACAATTATTCAAGAAATTATCATCTTGTACATTTTCAATTTTTCTTAAAGGTAGACCTAAATAATATTTTTTTGCCACTTTTACTAAATGTTTAAATAGTTAGTAATTATTTCCAAAGTAGTAAAATATATAAAATTGGCTAAACAAGTATGTATTATGTAGAATTGACAAAATACATTTCTATCAAGTGCAGTAGTTATCATATTGAGTTGTAAACCAGTTTTTTTAAAAATAGTTTCTTGTGAATTAGCAGTATTTTTGTAAAAAGAATAAATGAAAGACTCCTAGCACTCCTTAGCACTCCTTGGCTTCTTCCAAAAAAATCCCTTCTTTTGGTGTCTCCATTTCTATTTACTTTGTCGTTCCTGTAAAACTATTCTTTCATGACAAAATATAAGGTTCATATATTAGCTCTTGAGCATTTACAGATAGCAGTAATTGATTTATGAATGCATCTCAGGTTTTCCTATTTGAAAGTAAATATTTATTTTAAAAAGCTAGAGGTCATATATGTTTTGATAAATTATATTTTTTAGCCAGATCTTTTTTTTTCTGCCTGTACTTGTAAAGGCAGGGAAGAAGTCTCATGTATGTTCTCAAATTCAGTTTAAGCCCACTGCTGAATTTGCTGAATACATTTGAGAAATTTGGGATAGACTTTTGGATAAACAGATGGACTTACAGAGAATTGAATTACAGGAAATACTCAGTTTGCAGTTTCAATTTTAGTTATTCCTCCCTTTTTGCTTTGGGAAGTTAGACATAAGTTAGGATATGTTCAATCTAATATCTACTTTTGGCTGTGATCTTTTAGTCACCTAAACAAAGACTTAGAGCAGTGTTCACAGGAATGCATCAACTATTGGTTGATTAAGATTTCAAAGGATTTTGTAGTTGGTTTTTTAAAGAGAGGATTGTAATTGTAGATAAATATTTTTGTAGCTTATTAAGCTCTATTTCATCCCTCTATAATTTCAAGTTTCATAACCTTTCCCTCTTATTTCAAGAGATATTTTGTATATGAAAAGATCATGTCAAAACTTAGCTCTACCCTTCATCAGGCTTTTTAAAATCTGAGTTAGAATTCTGTTTCTAAGATAAACACATTTGGATCAGAAAGATTTTCAACTAGCTAGTATTCATTTTGGCTGAGAGTTCAATCAACATCTTTAATCATATTTTTTGTTGATTATTTATTAGTTTCTGTGGGAAATCAAAGGACAGACAACCTAAAATACGTCTTCCGTAAGATACATCATGAATCAGAAGCTGTAGCAAAGAATTTCTAGGATGTGCCTTTCATGTACTTATATGAACTGATTGAGAGATAAAATATACATCTTTAGTGTGTTTATAAAATGCAGATGAAGGCTGACCCAAAAATGGAAGGCACCAATATCTGGCTGGAGTAGGATTTGTACTTCATTGCCAGAGTAATAAAATCAGTTGGGGAAGAAGCCAGTATTTCTGTTCTGTTCCTTGTCATCTGAGGGACAGTGGTTATCACTGATGCAAAACATCAAAGAAAACTGGCATGCAAGTGCATGTTAAGAAGACATTGGCTACCTGTGGAAATCAGTTATCAATCAATTATGTTTCTGTAATTGACATGTAATTGTATGGGTAGTAGTAAAATTTGATATCATCCCAATATATCTATGAGGCCCCCATGAACTTTTAGCACTCACTGTTATGTACTTTTGAATTACGAAAAAGATTGAGCTTAATACTCACATTAACAAGGAGACAAGTGTCTCTTCTTGGAAAATAAATACTCTGTGCATTTTATTGTATGCATCAGTGGTAGAAAGAAAAAATAATTTAACTGAAAATGTGACTATGCAAAACTAATTCTGCATTTTGAATTGCTACTGAAAAATGTAGTATTCTGAAGATTTTTACAACTTGAGTAACCCAGATTTCATTCAGGAAGCCCCATAGCCAGGGAGAAGCACCATTGTCTAAGAGTAAGAAGCATTTAGCTCATTTCTATCTGCCAGCTCATGTCTCTGAGCTTTTCTAGCTTCTTCAGCTTGCAGGGGATTTGTCTCCTTCCTGTCTTCCCTTCCCCACTCTTTCTTGGTGAACATTTTCTAGGTTTCCTACTTCTCTAGTAACAGGCTACCTGTCACCAGTGATGTAAAGTTCTGCTGCAATAATTTGTTGATGAAAACTGAGCAGACAGAACGTCCATCATCAAATGCTCCACCAGGATGCTGCTGGCTGCCGAGAGAAGGATTGAAACCTTGAAAAAGTGATGCATGCTCCCGGTAAAAATACTAGAGAAAAAATTAGTGGTGAGCAGATTCATGCCAACTTTGTGGTTGAGTGTGGATTTGCTTCCAAAATGTATTGACAGTTTAATAAAAATAATATAAGTAAGGAATTTTATCATTAAAGACAATTATTTTTCTCATCTTTGTTTTCAATGTGAGTAGCAAATACATTTTTCTCTGTGTATACCAGTTTGGCTGTAGAAATAATTCTGGTTTTTTTTCCTTCCAACACAGGATAATAGAAACCAAAAGACAAATATAAAATTTTTATAAAATAAATAATATAACATGTTCTTCATTTTTATTAGAAAGCAGTCAAATATCTTGTTACAAGAATATTTTTCTTCTGTAAAATACATGGAGCTTTTTTTTCCAAAAGCTCTTTCTTTTGGGGGGAGGTAATGGTTTTGTTTCAATCTTTGGCTTTTCCTTGTGAAGGTTTCCGAAGGGCAGAGTCTGCTGTAGTATTAAAACAGAGGTTTAGTGCTGTATTTGGAATTGGGTGGTATTTGGCAGTCTGAATATCACTGCTGCCAAATATAATATGATTCAAACACCACTAGTACTTTCTACTTAGCCATATGTGCGATTTTGTAAATGTCTGTGGAAAATGTGCAATACTCATTTTTTTGAGGGGATCTATACAGGCAAACACAAACTATGTCTTCATTCTGCATCCTAAGTTAAGATCTCCAAATAAGAGAAAGTACAAATTATAGCATAGCTTTTATTTTGAGGGCTTGTGTCATCTTCAGTGTAGAAGTTCTGTCTATCCAAAAATAAATTAATTACCTTGAGCTTAATTTTCACCCAATGAGCCGAGTCATTGAGGAAAGAATCAACTCTTAATTAGAGAATTAAATAAGAATAATTAAAGAATAATTTAGGTACAGCCCCATGTTTGCATGGCTTTGTCGAGACGATGAGAGAAGCTACTGCAGTGTTTCACTTGCATCTTAAAATGAGAGCAAAGCCTGCTGTGTTTTCCCCTGCCCTTTTCATAAATACTTTTTTTTTTTATTGAAGTGATTTAAGGACACTTGGGACTAAGAATTTTTATTTTTTTTAAATAGTCATTATTTAGTTTCTAGATGTATTGGTGAGGAAACAAAGATTACCTTGTTCATAAGGGAATTGGTGCCCCAGGTTAATGTCCAGGTGTTCTTTCAACTGATGGCTGAGACTAATTTCTTCCTGGCCCTCTGGTAACCAGCTGAAGCAGGGCCCAGCTGGTATATCTTCACTCTTGCATACCAACATCTTTCACTGATTCACAGATTTCCTTATATCCTCAGTACTTCCTCTGCTGCTTAACTGTCTTTGAACAGTAGTTTGAAGATAAATGCTGTTTTGCCTTGCAATGGCTGCAATTAATTTTTTTATTTATTTTTTTAAAACCATAATCTCATAATGATCCTCGTAAGCTCCATTTGTCAAAAGGTCATAAATTTGAGATTCCATCAAAGATTTGCTAGAGAAATGCTCAACACTGAATATTATCTGGTTTGACTCTTGTGAGTTTGGATGGTATTTTCAGCAGGTAATGCTACAAGGAAGTTCCTAACATGTTTAACTCAAGTGTTCAGTCTCTTATTTTCTCACACACACATATGCACACTTACCTACTGCCACCTGTCAAAGTTCTCAATTTGAGTCAGATTTTGCCTGCTACACATAGACTATGTCAATCTAAAAATACACTGAGCAGCAGAGACATCTGATGTTCTTTCATTACATTCTGAATTTTAGGGTGCATATATCACATGCTTAGTTTTCAGGCTTCCTTGCAAGGTTTACAGTTTTTTTTGTATTTACCATTTAGTACGTACTCTGCTTGAATAAGGGAGGTAGTAAATGTTAGATGGGAGGGGACAGAAAAAGGTGTGCCACCAGTTTTAATTGTATCTTAGGAAATAATATGCTTACCCTGAGGGTAATGGAAAGTGAAAGCTTTGGAGTTGGAGTTTGCTGTAGGAAAAGATGAGAAACAAAGTGATCTTTGCAGGTGCTATTGACCAGTAAAATAGGAAGAAGGCTTTTCACTATCTGTGTGGTGGAAAATGTATGATGGGAGTGCACAGAATAGAGAGAAATAAATTTCTCCTATGCTCTAAACATCAGCTTGAGGAAGTAGACTCTGAAAACCATTGTCAGGGTAAAACAGCACAGTCACAAGGGATTCACTGAAGTAAAATAGCTTCAGAGCTTTGATACAAGCCAGCACAAAACTTCACAGTTCTGAGTGCTGCACAGCAATACTGTGGAGGTATTGCTGTGATGTTACTTTGCTGTATATAATTGAATATACAGGCTACATACATGTGGACAGTTAGACCAAATTGAACTCGGAGCAAATTACACGTGACTGCTCCAGCTATGAAGGATTGGTAATAGAGATGTGGAAAGAGAAGGAAGTCCTTATTCAACAGAATGTCCATATAACTCCACATCTGCTTTTGCTGTAGTCATTCAAGACTTTTCCATTCCTGACAGCACGAGAAACATTTAAATTTAAATATTGACAATTGTAGAAGAAGGAGGGTGGAAGTTACTTATGATGGTTCATGTAAAGGATTCTTGTTTGAACAGCTCTTTCGAGAGAACTTCTAAAATGATTCTTTTTGTGTTGTCTGTAAAAACTAAAGTGCAGTTCAGTGACTTAGGTTAATTGTCTCAGGTCTGTATACAGCATCTTCTGGGGATTCTTCAGTTCCACAAGGACCTTCACAGCATAACTGCATGTTCTAATTATATAATAACACGTTTACACCACTTATGTCATTATGTATAGTTGCACTTGCCATGTGCAATGATAGAGCAAAAATTATTTTTAGAAAAATGATACAACAGAATCATAGAAAAAACATTAAATATGTAAGACATACTTGCCAAAATACAGTATATACTAGGGGCTTAAAAACTCCTATGATGCATAAATATTTGCAAAATCTCAGTGTTTTCTTATGGAAGCACTTGTGAAACATTTGCCTTAATTTGGGTTCAGTTTTTGTTGTTAAACTCATCTGATGTCTGTGCTACATAGAAATAATACTGGTTGTTGGGAGCACTAATTGTGGATGTAGGCAGTTAAACATTTGCATATGGATTTTACCATCCTATTTAGCTAAGGAAATCTGATCTGAATAACTTGATACTTTTATGAGACTTGAGTTAAAGAAAAACATGGTGCAAGAGTTAGTGTGGCACAAGTCTGCAAGTGCTGCTTTCCGTTCTGTCCCTGCTGTGGTATTGTCAGTGGGAGCTGTTGTTCCACTGCTGGTGGAAGAACAATATTTTGGATGAGACAAAAATTCTGTCTTTGAGCTATTGTGAAGATTCCTAGCATATATTCCATAAACACTCTCGGTAGAGAAGAACCTTGGTCCCAATGGCCATGCAGATAGGTGCACTCGGACTCATTCCCCACACTTTTTCATTTGGACCCCAATTTATCTTTTCCCAAAACTGTTGATTTGTGTTAATCAGCTGCTGCCTTTTATTCAGACCTGGCTGGAGTTCAGCAATTTATCTGAAGTTGTGAACGTAGTCTAAGACAACTTATCAAAGGCTCAGCAAAAACAGTTCCTTAATGGGAAGTAATTTTCCAATCACCATATAACAGAGCCATAATAATACATTGGAGTATCCTTTGATGTAGCATAAGGCATACAGTTGCCTAATAAGAATGCCTAATTGTGTAGGTTTCATTGTACACAGCTGAGGAACAATTTTCAATAGCTTCTAAGTTCTTATGAGTTACTTTTGATTGAAATTTAAATTCAAGATTATATCATATAATGAAAATGGAGACATGCTGCATTAGCATAATTATATCTCTCTAGTTGTAAATATTTATATCACAATACTGCAAAGACCAAATATAGTTATGTGCTTTTATTCCAGTTGATCTAAACATTCAAGAAAAGCTAGTTCTTCAGCAGTTCTAGGAATAGTTTACTTGTCAAGTTATAAATAAACTTCTAGAAAATTTAAGTTCACCTTTTTAACACAGACTTATTTTTTTCTTATTTATTTGCTTCAAATGCATTACTTTTTTTTCTTAAGGTATCCTGTGAAATTTCTAATACTTCTCAAAAGATTTTAAAAAGTAAGGCACTTTTAAGTGAAAGTTTCTGTTGGAAGAGCATGTTTATGAAACTCACCTGTACCTTTCTTTTAAAGAGAAGCCCAGAGAAGGGATATTGTCTGCTTGGTATCTCTCTGAACATATGGGCTGAATTACTCAGCAAAGAATTGAACTACACTGTTTCAGATTGGTTACGGTGGTAAAAGCTGCCTCGCACTGCTCTGCAGAAGAGGGATGGATAAAATGCTCTTTGAACAGTCAAGATTTTTTTAAAATGTCAGTGCAGAGGGCTTGCATTTGTGTTTGGCTTTCTAGACCTGCCTCTTGACCTTCTAATTACTTGATTTGAAACAGCACTGAGGGTATAATAAAACTGGAGGTTGTCTCTCGTTTGCTTTATCATAAATTAAAGCTGTTAGTTTGGTGAGGTGAAAGTAAAGGCAGAGTGTTCATTACTGCTCAAGTGACGGCTTGTCAATAGCACTGCCTTTTAGTTTGTTCTAGTCAGCACTTGCTGTGCATTTTGTTGGACCACTGGGAAATAAATACAACAAGATTATACATTTGGAATACCACAAGAGTTCATGAAGGGAAAAACCAAAAAAAACCCCAACCAGATGATAAATTATACACTTGGTAGAAAGTGACATGCTATCTTGTGCTATTAACAACCAGAGATAATTGCAGTGAATTGTAATTGCAGTTGCAACTTACAGTACAGTGTGTCCAACATCAATCTTAATAGTGAACAAAGCAATTTATATTTAAAGTTAATTCACTTGGTAAGTTTTGGCTGTATACAAGGGAGCTAACAGATGTAGCTTTTAAGAAAGTTCAAAGGCATTTGGAACATGGAGAGAAATGCTAATGTAGTAAGCCTCAGAGAAATATTGCATTACTACTTGTAATGAAAACAAATGTATGCCATTATATCCCAGTTTGTGTTTATTTAATAAACTGTTCAGTTTTGTACATTGAAGAAATTCTGTTTTTGAATGTAACAAAACCAGATTTTTACTCATAGATTACACAAGAATAGCAATTACATATGTATATAGCAAATGGGGGTCTAGATCTTCATGTATTTGATTCTATATTCAATTTTAAATTAATCCTTTTATGAGGCAGTCCTAAAAGGAGTGTGTGTGTGTTTATACATACATATTACTGCAATTGTTAAATCTAGGCCTTTACTCTGGAATTGTTTAGTAGTGCCCTGAGTATTTTGCTAGGTTGCCTGGTCATAATTACCCCAGATTCTGAGAGATATCTTTAATTGGTTTTAATTAAAGTGAAACTTTATTTTGGGAGAGCCTAACACCCCTTCTGATGGAGATGATAATCTGGCATTTACTGACCATCCAGTGGTGCCCTCCTGTCTGGGAGAGCTTCTGTGTACCCGCTGACTTTGTTTTGTGGGCTACAGCACTTCACATTTACTTTAACAAGCATTACCATTCTCTGAGTGTTGTGGTCAGTCCTTGGTGGTCATCAAATGACAGAGAGTTCCCTGATCTGCAGAGTCATGTTCCAAACACGTAGTGACTGCTGTTCTCTGGGACTGGCTGTGTGCTGGTGGGTGACCATCGATACAGTTTGAAAACTCAGGGTAAAAGTGCTGCTATTTTCAATAGCTGGCAAAGTATGAAAATCTCCAAATTAAGACATAGTTATATTTGCCTGACTTAATAATTGCTACCTTTTTTAGGATGTGGAAAAACACTGAGAGGGAGGGGGGTTGAGGGGGACCTTTTACTTGCTGTCACCTTACAGATCCGCACCTCATTCCGAGGGTTCATCCACTTTGCTTTTTCATAACCATCTTGTCCTTATGAGGGAGAAGAGTTAGTTCATATATAATTCTTGTCTGGGGTTTCACCCAGTGTCAACTGCTTTAGTTTTACTGAATTCAGTGGAACAAAGACATTTAACACTAGCTGATGATTGATTCTAACAGGAGTTTGGGGAGTAGCTGAAAAGCTGGACTGAGGCTTTTTTCCTTCTGCATGGCATTATTTTTGTTAGGTAGGTAAGTGTGTAATTCAGAACTAACAATCTCGTTTAGATGGATAGCTTGGAGCTTTGCTTGTCTCTGCTCAAGGAAATCTAGGACCTCACTAAATGTCTCATGTGTACCTTATATTGTCTCTCTTATACAACATACACGTGTGCATTAGGCAGGGGTTTGATTTCAGTAAAGATTTAATATCCTATTAAAAGGCAATCTTAAATTATTTGATCATTAAAGTTTTAATGTGGAGGTTAAGTAGTGGTACGTAGTAGCACACTTTTAAATTTGATTGTAAGTAGTCGTCTGGAATTTTTAGAATTATATAGAAAATAGGAAAACTTCTGCTTTTTTGCTGGTAATTAATTTTCTCCTGTATAACATACTAAAACTGACATAAATTGGCAGGAAAGGCAATTTGAGAAACAAAGCTTAAAATGTTACATGTAATTTTCTATTTCTTTTAGCAAAAGTCATCTTACAGGTCTAAGGGATGTTGTGACAGCCAGTCATTCTGGATGTACATTATCCAGTTCAAATTATTTTTGTTTACTTTTTTCATAGTAATAGAATAGAATTATTAAAAATACAGAAATACAGAAAATTATATTTTACTTCATTTTATCAGGAGCAAGTTTCTGCACATGTGAATTACACTATATAGTAACTCATTTCACAGAAAAGGTCATGTGGTGCTGCTTGTATGTGTGTGTATATATATACACACATATACACATACATTTTATATGTCATAATAGGAATTAAGTTCTTCCCCTTAGCTTTGTGACTGTAAGTACACGTTCCATGTATTGTTCTTCTAGCAGAACACCTATCCAAAAAAAATCAAAGAAATTAGTCCTAAAATGTGTGTCTAGTCTGTAACCTGTTCTGTACTGAAGTGTAGAGGGAAGTTGGACAGGGCAATGTGTAACACCACTGCTCCTGGCACTGGAACATCTGTCTGCCTGCATGGGCAGGTGCATGAGCACAGGAATAGTGCTCTAAGTTCAGAGCAAGGATCCATCAAACTCCACAAGTGGCCTCGTGCAGATACGTAGGGAATAAGAATGGGGCAGGTACAAATGGTATTTTTTTCAGTCTCTAGGAATGAATGAATGGGATTCTTATCCCTGATTCCAAGTCCCCAGTGCTGTGTCTGGGCAGCTGTTCCAGGTGTGTGCTGCAGTAGCCTTGGAGTGACCAACTCTTGGCACTGGGGCAGTGGTGGAGTCCTGCCCAGCAGCGACTTTCCCTCTCTGCAGGTAGCACTGGGACACAGCAGCAGTGCATGAGGCTGGGCAGCACAGGCTGGACTGGACTAAGATTGCCTTGCAGGAAAAAAGGATTGGAAATCATAGGGAATCAAATTTCTGAAAAGCTCAGCAGTTAAGACCTATTTAACAATCTGGTTAAAGGAGACAGGTTTTCACAGGTGTTCACTTTCCCTGTATGTATTTACTCTCCTTATATATACATTCCATAAAAAGGTGTGCCTGTCTTCTTCCCCAGGCGCTCTTTGAGAAATGTCAAAAGTCCAATTATAGAAATAGACTACCAGGGACCCTTCATTCACCTAGAAATTAACATAAATCATAATCTGGGAACCAGCTTTATTCCTAGGTTTTATTGTCTCCCACCAGAACAGTTAAATGGCCAGACATCAAAATTACTGAGCTGTTAGAAACTCTTCACCCAGAACAGAATTTATTTGGTTTTTTGCACATGCATATCCGTAGAAGGAAAATTCCTGAAAATTAGTCTGGTGAGTCAGATGTGGCTTAGTATTGACCTTTCTTTATGTAAATGATGTCACTTTGTCCATTAATGAGAATGTTTAGCATTAATTTGTAGCATGTTTAGCACCTACTTAGGAGAAAAAGTTGCAGAGTGTTAAAAAAAGAAACTTAGCGTCAGGAATTTATTAATAATGAAAATGAGCAACGTGGGAAAAGCCTAAAGGATTCTACAAGACAAGTAATGGAGCATGCCATGAAATATACCTTTTAATGTAATTGAACTTGAAATAATTTACAGTATTTCTGAAACAGACAAATCTAAGTAACAGAAGGATCTGCTATGATATTCTTTTTTCTTCTAACCTGAAATATATTAGGGTTATGGAGAGGAACAGAAAACAGAAGACACAGACTATAAACTCCTTAAATATTAGGGTACTAGAACTAGACTGATTTGCCAGTGGAGTTGGAGAAATAAAAGCAATAAATTTGATAGTTATAACTTTTAAGTTCCTAGTATTTCTTTGCAGGATTCTAAGAAATTGTGTGCACATAGAGAAATTCTTGCACATTTTGGTAACAATTCAGTACCTTCAATTATAGTTTTATATTTGCATTCTCTGTTCACTGATGCAAACATCATTATGTAAGTCCTTCCATATTACTTTCTGGCAGTAGGTCTCTGAACATCTTACTAAGAGGTAAATAATGTTACATTTCAAGAAACTGATGAACAAAGAACTCATTCAAAATGACTTTAAAATATTCTGGTGTTTTACTTTATTTAACAACTTTTAATTATCCATTCAAACAGTCAAACCAGTATCCTATTTGGATAGTGTGCCACATAATGGAAATGAAAAATAGACACTAAAAGAAACAAGATTACAGAGACTGTTGTCTGAAAATAATTTGCTGAAAGCATTTAGGCCATTCTTGCAAAATAAGGATGTGTTAAAGAAATTTTTATATTCCTGTAAGGAATTTTAATAATATCTTCTTCAAACTTGGACCTAGTTCCAGTTCTTAGGACTTTTGTGGGGAAAAACAAGTATAACTCTGGTTACATCAAGACAAATGAAACCAGGTCAGGAAACCCAGCTCCTCCACCACTATAGTCTGTGAAAACATGATCCAGCCTGAATATTTGGTGTGGTGTCTATGCTAGGAAGAAGCATGAACAATTCTGGTAAAGTAGTGAAAATAGGAATTTGGGGTTTGGAGGGGGTTTTTTGTTATTATGAAATATGCAAAATGGGTGAAGTTATTGCAAGCTGGATGTTTGCTGCAGTGCATTTGTGTTTCAGGATCTCAAGTAGCTCTCTGGTTTTAGGCATTATAAAAGAGATGTCAGTGGGGATATTTTTTTTTTCAAAGTAAACACACAAGTAGCAGGGTTAAACAAAGAAAAGTTTAGGTTATTAAATAAAGTTCCAATACTTCTTACTCTCTCAAGATATTTGCAGCAAGTTCTCTGGAGTAGAAAATGAAGGGAATGTGCCATGCAATTTTTCTTTAGCCTTTTTGCAATGCAACAGGGCAATCGATACAAATCTTTGCAGTAATCATATATTGATTTTCCTAGAATATAACTCCATTTAAAGCATTTTTATCCCCAGGAGTGAAAGCATTGGAGGCTATCAAAGGAGGAAGTAGCTTTCCTTGACCCCATCTGCAGTTCACATTGATTAACAGAGGCTAGGTAAAATAAATAAATATGTGTGAGAGAGAATAAAGAAGAAAGAGTCACAGAAAGGTTAATACTGGCTGGGGAGAAACATAATTATAGTGCATTAGGGTTTTTGTAAAATTATTAGGTCAGGATAAGCTAGGAAGTGACTTGGAGAAGGTGGATTCTTCATTAAGTCAGAGCCAAATATTTCAATACCTATTTTTCACTGACTGTGCTACAAATTCAGATAATGTGGAGCTTTCTAATGATCTGCCCCTGTGCACGTGCAGGTATCAGGATGGTGAAATTGAGTTGAAACTGGTAGGTTTTCACTTTATCCTGTAATGGAACGTCTGTGTGATATACTGAGCTTGGGACAAATTCATAGTGAGTGTGCAGAGGTGGCATTGAAAGAAGCTTGATGAATCCATGGCATTTCATTTTCATTAACTGTAAAAATGCTCTTGTTGTAGATGGTCTTTAAAAGTTGCAAAACCACAATATATTTGTTTCCTTTTTTATTTAATTTTATGAAACATTAAAAATAATGCAAGACATTATTTTAATATAGTTTTAGTAACACTGAAGCAAGTCTCTCCTACTTTAATGTACTTAATGCCCTTCTCAGTTTTTAACCACTTGCTTTATTCATTGGAACTGCAGAGTAGGTGATGTCAGATCTCAAGTAAGTGTCTCACTCTCCTAGGAGACAGTAAAACCAAGGCCATATCCCATAATTTTGGAATCAGATTTTTCTCAAAGCCAGGAATTTTTGGATTTTTGGGACTCACCTTAGCTGCCCCAAAAGTCCTTGTAGCCCATCCCATGCATCTCTACGCTTTCAAACTGGCAGTTTTATCTACTCTGCTGCCACTTTGGTCATTTCCTGACCCTTATCCTCCCTTCCCTGTGTTTTTGTGTCTGAAGCAGAATTCTCATAGATCAGCCTTTATTAAATTAAAAGGTGCATGTAGCCTCATTATCCTTTGCAGGGTGTTGTAGTTGATACTGTTTATTTTACCAGCAGCTTCAGAGCTTTTTTGGCTTCAGGCAAAGCAACTACTACACATTGTCAGATAAAGTACCTTATCTGTCAGCAGCACTCTTGTGAATTAATCATAATTCAATAGGTTTGCTAATCAAGATTTAAGATGAATGTTTTGATAGAACAATCAGATTTGTCCAATCTATCATTTACTTGACAGTTGCTTTAGGCACGGTGCTAACTTGGCATTAGGACCTGGTTTGGATCAGTTTGGTGTGGCCCCACCAGTCAGTGGCATCGGTTACTGAAGTGATGGGCTTCTGCATAGATACTAATTATAGTTCTTTTTCAGTTTTGAGAGGGACTGGAGTGAAGCTGAGATCAGGCAGCTCAAACCTACCCTGTTCCACATTATCAAAACATTTTTGAACTAGGAGTTCACTTTGTAATTTTCACAAATAACAAAACTACTCCAAGCTCGTTGACAAATCTGAGACATGATTTATAGTAGCATATGCAAACATTGCTCAGGACTGAAAGGGTCACTGGAATAGAAAGGAGATAAAGTTAATATATTGTTAAATGTTGCTAATTATGAATCAAGTCACGTCTGATGTCACTAAAATTTGTTCTTTATTTTGCCCAGTTAAACATTCTTGGGGGTAATTTACAACATAGCTTGGAGCGGTTTCCTCGGTTTGAAAGCATAAATGAAGGCTTTCATTGTATATTGACATATTTTTCTTGTTAAGCAATGTTTAAAGCACTGATACAAGGTGCTGTAATAGTGGGTTAGACTTCAAGTGCAAGTTTGGTACATTGTAGTCAATAATGCATTAGTGTGGGAAAATGAAGAGGAGAATTGATGTGTTTGGGGTTTTTTTTGACATGGGTGGAGAAGAAGGGAAAAAAAGTCTAGGAGCATCCACAGCTAAATATGGGCCTATTTTCCTAGCTAATGTAATTCTAGGGTATGTGTTAGTAGTATCAACACAATGTATGTGTGGACCTCTAGTTTCATCATCATTTCAGCCCACATTCTTTCTGTAATGCTAATCTTCTGGTACTTGTGACTTTGGGGAGAGAATGTACATGGTGGTGTGGTGGAAGCCCACTGGGCACTGTCCTCTGTAGAGACAGTGGCTGGAGCTGAAGCTGGTTCTTGTGCAGCAGGTACAGAGAACTGTCTACCCATTACATTCCCCTGAAGCTCTACACAGAGCTAAAAGCAGTCCCTTACCAATGGGATGTCAGCTCTTCTGTTTCTCTCTTAATAATTTGAAATCTTGAGATACATTAGGTAAAAGAAGAAGCTAAAAAGTACTAGTTCTGAAGTACAGAAATGTGCGGTCTTAACATTTTATATAGAAGAAATGAGTGTCCAAATGCCTTTACTGTTCCAGTTGGAGGAGTTTAGTACAATATCAGGGTAACTTTGCATTGCTGGTATTTTGGTATCAGTGTCATTTAGTGATGAGTTCAGAGGACTGGTATAAATATTTGTGTTCTCTTGATGCTAAATAAGCAATCAGAATGCCAGATCTTTGCAACCCTGCTTTAGTTGCTTTCCTGGAGCAATCTGTGAGCTCCAAAGGTTCACTAACTTCCAGAATACCTGCACAGCTGCTTTCTGAAGTCCTGGTGCAAATACTTCTTGGAAACTGTCCTGGGAAAAGGCTGCCAGCGGCATTAAAAGAGTATTGGCAAGTGAACTGAGTCAGTCTAATGCTCACCTGGCCTTTATTGAATCTGTGGTAGACACTGAGGACAATACCTTCTCTCTGTAATGATCAATGAGATAACTTTTCTGGTTAACTTCAGCACGAGTGGAATGCCTTCAGTATCTGCTGCTTGTCAGAGAGAACGTTCCTGTGTCATCTTGTTAAGCAACACTGACTAGTAAAGAAACCCAAAGTGATACTCACGTGCAAGGAAAAATGAACCTCTAATTTTAACATTTTGGGTGTTTTTTAGCATAGCCTGCCAAATTAAAATATTAAAAAAATACAATTTTATGACTTTTATTTTAAAAAGAATTTTTGTATTTTTGCCAGTCACTGCTGTGCTAAAAGCCAAAGTGAATATTATTTGTACTCACTGCTCATAAAATACCATAGGCCTGTTTCTGTGGAGTGATGAGAATTACATTGACTCTGCCACCACAGGATTCCTTCTAATATCCTGTCAACATTCTCGTGCCCTGCATTTACTGCTGGGCTCAAATCCCATCTCTCCATAACATTTAAAAGGAACAGTGAAAGAACATCTTTGCCAATACCAAACTACCCCATTGTTTCATTTGTGCACTGAACTGCTATTGATTACTTTGCAAGTTCGCTCTACCTGGTAAAGTACCTGGGTGAGAATTTTTTCTGTGCAAATTTAGATTAAGAAAGCTTTTTGATGATCAATGAAGTACTGTGTATATAAAGTAGTTAATTAAATTTACTTCCTTCCTTCCCCCATCAAATTCTGCAAGTTAAAAATCCCATTCTGAGGTTCTCCACTCACTCAAAACCCTAGTGCTTTGGCTGCCACCTTTGACTTAATTTTCTTCTTGATAAAATCTGTCATGATACGCAAGAGTGCCTTGCTCATGTGAGATGAATGATGGTCCTTCATGCTTACTACAATAACATGAGATTAACATAGATCAAAGATTTGCTACAGTTATTAAGAGTAGGCAATCTCCACATAGTTAATATATCTGGATTTTTTTTTTCTCTTTTGCTAGTTAACATATCAAACTAATAAATAGCAATGAGTCATTCTGCTTTTTTTTTTCCTTTAGAGTGCTAATAAATGTATATGAGCTGACAGTTTTATAATGGTGAAGAGATAAAAAATGTTCTTGGTAAAAAGATGCTCTGTGTGAATACTTGTATGCATTTCTGTTCACATGGTCATATATCTAACACCTGTGTGATCCCTCAGGCAATTCAGTCACTCATTTTTCCTGCCAATTTTCTTGCTTCATTTTGATCTATGTTTGCTATCATTTGTCAACTGACACCTTTAGCATGTTTTCACATCAGTTGTTTTGAGAACATGAATGCTGATAATTACATCAGTGCTGCCCCATTGCATAAGTATAGACTAGACAGTCACCTGGGACTGGTTTTTCATACATTATTTAACAATTATTAATTTCTGATTTTTGTGTGTTGTGAAATTGCTGGTTGCTTATCCGTGTCTCTCATTGCAGGTTTTTTGCAGTAGCTACAACTTTTCTGTTGTAGAAAACATGTAAACAATGGCTTCAGTGTTGGAGCTTTTGGTTGGGTCTTTTACTCAGCTGTACATCTCCTGCCTCCCCTCAAATAGATGTCAAAGACCTAAAGAATAGTCTCAGGTTTCCAGTGCCTCAGTTTTTCTCAAATTCCATAGTTTAAAACAGAATTCCCCAGAGTTTGTGCATGCACATGACTGCCATCTCTGCACTCCTAAATTTCCAGGAAAGACCAGTCTTTTTCATGACTTACTGAGATTCCCTAAGGGCTTCATGCAAATATTCTCAATAGAGTCAGGTATTCCTTGTAATTTCTGGGCTTTTCTCATTACCATGAGTAAGTATTCTCCGTTCCATCATCCAGTTCCAGGTGCTGGTTGTTCTTCCTTTCTGTGAGAGCAGTTTTCTATCTAGTATTCACTTTTAAAAATTACTGTAAGTGAGATCTAGACCAAAACTGTGGTTCCCATTCATATATAGCTTTGTACAAACAACATATCCCAAAAGACTTCTTGCCAAAGTTAATTTTCATTTTAGTCAACTGATTCATATGGATTTCTTCCTTAAATCTCATGCCTTGAAAATGGAAGTGTTCAGTGCAAGGAGTAACTTGTCTTTTTTGTCTATGTGGGACTAAAAGTTTCACCAAACTGTTGTCTTTTTATTTAGACAAAGATCTGAAGACATCATGAAATAAGCCAGAAACTCATTGAAACAGAATTACATCACTGCAACAGAAACACATTTTGTATCTAAGCAGTAGGTGAAGCTCCTTAACACAAGTTTTAAATAAAACAAGAATTGTTCCAGTGGTGTTGAACAGTGCCACTGCTTTAAAAGAGACTTACCCCAAAGGGCTTATTACCACAATTTTCCAAGTCTTTAATTTATTATGTGCTTGGTGTTTTACTACCTTTCCCAGATTTTAGTTATCTCAGCCCCACTCTTGAGTGCTGAAAGGTCAAGAGGTGCACTGCAAAGGCTGTGAGTGGAAAGGCACATCAATGCTAAAATGTTTAGACTATTTGAAATCAAGGAATACAAAATCAAGCTGTTTACTTCTGAAATGCTTGTGCATATTTTGAAATCCACCATAAATCCTCTTTAAACATTAAAATGTGTAATTAACATTTAGCTTTGTACTCTGCATTTCTTCATAAGTGTCAGGAGCAGGATTTACTGGGAATGCAGTATGGGTCCATCAGGTTTTCAGACTGAAATCTAAATGTGTGAGTTGTGGTGTTATGTTTTTACTTTTCATTTAGGGTATTTTACTGAAATATTGGCTTTTTAGTGTGCCTTCCTCGAGGAGACAAAGTGATAAGGCATGTGCAACAAAAAAATGCTGTCTGCAGACATCTAGATTTACATGTGTTATAGGGGGACACACAAATTTATTGTTTAAAAATACAAATAAATAAATTTATGTAGCACCTTTTATTCCCAAGGATCCCAAAGTATTTTAGAAAACTCTTAACATATGTGGGATCACCTAGCATACCACTAGAATATGGGCAACTGTGGTACAGAGAACAATGGCCTTTAAAAGAAGGAAAATAATTTTTAAAAATATAGGTACCAAAGATGACAGTCATCCCGGTCAAATGCTACTAAAGTCTTCCTATTCATTTTGATGGCAGTAGACAAGAAAAAATTCAGGATGTGTTACCATTTCATATGGCAAATTTAAAAAGAAAAGCATTTTCCACTTTCCTCCCCCCAAAATCTGTAGTTTTACAGGATCATTAGTATAGTGCTTATGATTTCAGATTGTAGGGAGACTTTAAAGTCACCTCAGTTTGAGTTGTGTGTACCTAACTTTGGGCTGTCTAGCTCCTGCACCTGGGGAAGGGACAGGGTTTGGGACAGAGGTGCAGCTGGCACCTGGAGATGGGGAGCAGGTAGGGATGGCACGATCACTCCATGGTAACACCTGTGGTGTCGACTCTTTTCTAGAAAAAAGTATCCTTTATCAAGAACAAATGGTCTTGGTGAAGACCTCTGATAATATGCAGTGCATTGTTATTATTAAAAATTTATTTCACTTGATTTGTTGTAATAACCACTTCTTGGAAGAGAGGTAAAAAATACTCTTTCTGAAGGTCCAGTGGATAGCTTTGAGAAACTTGGTACCCAGTAGCAATAGCCAGCCCAGGCATGTTTTTAACTCCTGAGAAACATCTGTGTGAAAGTGGTTTTCAATTTCTAGTGTAATGGTTTTAGTTAAGAAACCTCATTTTTCTGGTAGTTGCATGAATGAATTTAATTTTTTATAATTAATACACTCTGATTAATTTGTTTCATTTCAGTGAAAATGTCAACAACATTGATTACATTTAGATATTTTTCAGTCTAAATTAAGTGGTAAATATTTTTATAAATGAACTAATCTGTTGTTTAGAGAACATACAAATGTAAAAAAAAGCAGAGTTAATTTGTTTCTTATCCCATTGACCATTTTGCTAATATTCACCATCCCTTTGTAGCACAAGTTACAATGTGTTTTATACCTTAAGTCTGAAAACTATGTTGGCATTCTTACAGGGCCCTTTTAAATATGTTTGTGGCTTGGGAATGTTTCCACACCCAATGTGTCTTCCTCAAAATCCCCTCCAAAGAGAAGTAGTTTTAAATCATGATTAGCCTTTATCCAAGACTAGTGTTTAGCAGAGAGGAAGTGGAATATTTTTTTAATGTCATTATATATAATATAAACCCAACTAGAAACCTAAAGATGTGATTCTTTTTTTTCTGAATTACTCTCCTTACAAAGGACAGGTGGGCATAAGATAGCCTTTGTTGGGGGAAATAATTTAAGAAATGTCCATGATTATGCTGTATCTGTTTCATTTACTTCATGCAAACTAATGGCTTCTTCATGTTTTTAGAGAAGCTGGTTGGGTGTCATAAGAAAGTAATATGCTTTGGAAGATGTCCAAAACTTTGATAATGCCATTTTATTTTAATACTAGATATTAAATATTCAATAGTTAAAATAGGTGACAGCTGAGTGTTGATTATGGTAGGATAAATCAGAGCAAATATATTAATATAACTTGCTTGTGTTCTGCATGGGCAAAATTTCAAGTCAGTGATAACGTATTGTTAATCAGTGGAATGATTTGATTTAAAGCAGTTGTATATTGATACAATCGAAGCATTAAATTTGAACATTGTCATCTGTGTGTGAGATCTGAAAGCCACATTGCACACCATGAATTCCTCAGTATTGATGGTAATCAGAGAAGAGGACTTTTAATGGAGATATCCACCCTCTACAGAATGGAAAGGGTAAAAGTTCTCTAATGAATATGATGCAAGATGATCAAAGCAGATCATCAAAGTATGCAGGAGCTACTGTACCTGTCATATCCCTACTAATGGCCCTTGCTGTCTGCCTGTCACTGAGCTGTAGAGAGAGGGAGGGGAAAAGTAGTTCAGAGGACAATGTAACATGGTGGGGAGATTATTTTCCCAGACACATTCATGATATTTGAGTCCCTGAATCTGAAATGATAAGTTGGAGAATAAAGCAGTAATTTTAGATGTATTACTGTTACTGAGATGGAAGTTTTAGTTCAGGAGAACTGTTGAGGTCCAGGTTCAGTTCTCCAGCAAGTACTGTTTGGATATTTATATGGACATTAGCCATACACTGATTAAGAACCAGAAGCTTTGTTAGTTGTAAACATGTAATCTTTTCCTCTTAGAGGTGTGTTTTCATCAGGTGGTCTCTCATGACAAAGGTGTTGTACTGAAATTGGAGAACTTATTCTTTATTTCAAAATAAAAGGACATTTGAGTCTAGGCACAAGGAAAAATGTCTATTCATTGCCTCTTTAGCACTTCTCAAATCCATTGGAATATGTTTATTAGTTCTCTGAAAACTGAAAAGGCTTTGACTTGTCAGTGGCATGTGTAGTCACGCACAGAAATCTGAGAGAAGCTGGAACTTTGTTTTGACTGGCACTTACGAGACATCAGCTAAGTGAAATGAAGTATGTAATGCAGTAGGTCACTGTGAACAATTTCCTACTCCTTTTTTTTGTGTTCATATTTTATTTACTGTAGCTTGCTCTCTGTGCTCAAAATAATCTTAAAATAAATCTGATCCTATTTGATAAGACCAACAGTTTCTTCCCATCTTCTCTCTTCCAATCCAATCAAATTCCTTATCAGCCTAAAAATAATCAGAGCAATTTCCTTGAGAATTCTCCACAGCCATTACCTGACTTTGCCCAGAATATTTCCTCATCTCTTAGGGAGAGAGGAGTGCCAGAAAAAAAAAGCCAAAATTTAGCTTCAAAGAAAGAGATCTCACTCACTGACTGGTGTCGGTTCTCCTGGGGGCTTCTGTGAGCGTTGTAGCAGTTGTGACTGTGGGGAAATTAAAAAGAGGTGAAGAGCATCTAGACAGGTAAATTCCCAAAAGTTTTGGTAATACCCAGGAAAAAACACGTTTAAAAAGGTATTTAAAAGACAGCAGTAAATAGAAATTTCCATTGCAAAGCTTTGCAATTTTTAGGGAACCAACTCTTAAGGCAAATTGCACATTGGTTACATTTTTCAAATGGACTCATTCTAGATACAAAGCATTATGGAATTGTCACTGCCATGTTTTCTAGTGTAAATAAAGTAATCATTCAGCAGAAAACAAAACCAAGCAAAAGCAGGTGGTGTGATGTCCATTTCTAGGGAGCAATTCTGAATCATGGTACAGCAGCTTAAATAAGCAGAAAAGTTGTATGTTAACCCACTAATGCTGTATTCCACGGTTAAATATCCCAAATGAAGTCAGAACAATTAAAGAATGAAAAACTGGGTTTAACTGTATTTTTTCAAAATCTATGCACGTTAATGATATATAGAATTTAATCTTAAATTCTTAAGATTAAGAATTTAAGATTAAGTTCTATATATCATTATATATAAGAACTATAAGATTAAGATTATCTTAATTGGGGTAACAATGTATGGTGATGAACAGATGCCCAAGTGTCTGAAATTAAATTAAATGAGTGGCCCTTTGTGTAGTCACAACCATAAAGGAAACAGAGACAAACTCAAGGCCATCTAGTGAGTTCCTGGGCATGCCAAGGAGAAGCATCACTCTTTGGAATTTCTGTCCAGGGTTCTGTCTGCCTACCTGGTATGGAGAGATGCTTCAGCTTCCTCCTGGTCACCTCTTCTCTTCATGAGCTCTGACCATAATTGAGTGGCACTGTAGATGTATGATATGAATTCTTTCATTTTTACCTCTATAAAATGTTACTCAATGAAAGTTGTAAACCAAATGGGAAAGCTGACATTGTACCCATGAATGCTTGTTTCCTCTTTTGGGCTCAGCAAAAACAACAGTAAGGGCCAAGTCATTTGATCACCATTACGTGTAGTAATTTGTCTGAAATTATTTTCTCATTGTGCTTCGGGAAAAAACCAACAGAATAGGGGTGAAGGGGACAATTTGCAGCTGTTTTTAATAATTCATTTCAGCATTGACATGTGACAGAAAATCTCCATTTGAGCTCAGAGGTTGAAAGCTATTTCATAGCAAAGGGAAGCGACTTGTTTGCGCTAGTTTCTCAAAACAGAATGCTTAAAGCAGCAGAAGCCACATTAGTAAACTGCATAAAATAAATACAAATACATTTGTATTTGGGATTTGGGAAATGCAGTTTGTGAATGAGCCTATACAGGGGCAGAAATGATACCTGTAGTATTTGGGTAGAGATTGTTCCTTAGGCTGCAAACTGCCTTTAGGTCCATGCTTCTCTCATCTGCAAGTACAAAGGAGTCTGTGAACAGGGGAGGAGAGAAATGTGGATCTTTATGATGAGCTTGAGTACACATAAGCACCGTTCTATTAGCACAGCCCAAGACCAAAGGTATTGTAAATTAATTGAGCAAAAGAATTTGTGTACAGTTGGCATGTCTGTTCTTACATGAATCAAAAGGAGGAATTGGACAGAGCTCCTTTTAGGAAGAAAAGAAAAACATATGTTAGTTATTGTATTGAGAGGATGTTTTTATGAGAAAAGGGGATGCAGCTTCATTAATAACTGACATGTCACACCAATTCTGGTAGGTCTGATAGATTAAACATGAACCTCTCATTATTCAAGCAGCTGAAATGTATTGGCTGCTTTACCCACCTAATATTTATTCTTTGCACAGTATAACTACAAAATTGACATCTTCTTTTAAAATTGTTTGGCTGTAATAAATATAAAACTTTCACTGCTGATGTAAAGCATTGCTAGCTGGCATCATTTCCTATCCCTTTTTAATTATTCCTGACACTGTGGAGAAACATCTAATATAAATCTGTAATGTGCTCTGATGACAAACTACACGGTTGGAAGACCATGTAATCTCTCCACAATTAATTAAAGTGCACAGAGCTGCTTTTTTTTCCCCCTTTTTTTTTTTTCCGTATTTTCCACTCCCCCAGCAACCAGATGCCACTGACTGGCTCAAATAATGTTGCTGTCAACTGTAAAAAATTAAGATCCAAACCCTAAGAAAAATACTTAAATAAAGAAACCAGATGCCAGGTTACTTTTTGATATTATGGTGTACATCTTGGTGGAAGGCACTATTGTTCAACATCTGTAGCTTTACATACTTAATTACTGACATAGCAAATCTGTTGGCAGTTTATTTCCACAAGTATCTGTCACTTCAGCAAATCCTTTATTGAAAACTGAACGATGCCAATCAGTGTGAATAGTTCACCAGCACGCCTAGAGCAATGAAATTAAGGAGGATTTGGCTGCTGTTTGTTCAATGGGCATAGCCTTTTGTTTTTGAATGGGTGTGAATCTGCTTCAGAGGAGCTTCAGCTCTGTGCTAGAAGCACTGAGCAGTCCTGTAAGGCTTATGGACACATGGAAACGATCAAATGCAAATTAATAATAATTTTTAGGCCACATAATAATGATATTGTAACATTTATTGACTATAATAATACTGTGGATGGAAGACAGGTTAATAAAAAAGTGTTTATTAAATATTATTTGTAGCACCATATGAGTTTTGGTGGTGAAGCCTATAGCCACAGGAAACTGCAAGTGTCGGTTAATTTGCAAGATAGCAGCAAAAGTTCAGAACTATTAATTAACATTACAAGAAAGAGTTTCATAAGCACAGTCATTTTTCTGTTGATAGTATGGTATGACAAAATCACCCCAAATTTATTATTTAACGTGGCTTTTTTTCATAGAAATTTTTGAAATGCAGAAATGTGCTTTCTGCTGTTTCTGTAGCCATAGAATGAAAGGGATGATGTGCTGGTGTCTGGTTTTCCTGCCCACCCGGCAGGTGTATTTAGATCAACAGAGTAAAATATTTTGGGGTTACAGTTGTTCAGAAAAACTCCACTATGCTTCATTAGTTTTCAGTTAGGGTTGTTTTATTATTAAAAAGAGTTTGTCAAGCATCACAAAATAAATCCTTGTGGTTGTTAGTGGGACCTTTTGTGGGTGGAATGCGCAGCTGTTGTGACGAGCAGGGAGTCTCCCGTCACCAGCACCTCTGCCGTGCGCCCACGGCTCGTTCTTTGTGCATGGGACCAGTGGTAGAGCTGGTCTGCTGCATGTGCCAGCAGCTGATCTCCTCAGGATCAGCAGCTCCAGACCTATGGAGCTGTGTGACCCCACTGTCTCAGCTGATTCTGCAGTATTTGAAGGCTTTGGGTGCAGCAGAAGGTGTTTAGTTCTGTCGTGTTTTGGGGAGGTTTCTCTTCATGGAATAGTGTCAGTGTTTGTAAACTCTTAACTCACAACTCAGCTTCAGATCCACATTTCACTTTATGCCACCATTCACTCACTCCTCACAGGTAATTTAAATCAATAGGGTTGCAGTCCATTTCCTTGCTGTGTGGTGTGTTTTTTAGAAGAAATTACTGCTATTGCTAGAGTCAGGGGAGGTTTTTTGCTACAAGGCAGTTGGCACAGCTAGAACCTTAGATGCACTACTTGTTAATGTTTCTCTTAGAAAGGAAATTCCTTTTTAGCAAACTGTACAGACTCATCAGCATTTTGAAGCTTACAGTGCTTCCACTGAAAAGGTTTTTAAAATAGAGCAATCAAAACTACAGAGCAGTTCCTAAATGGGGAATATGGATGCAGTGTGATGGTGTAAATCCATGTGAAACTGATACAAACAATAAGCTTTTCTGTACTGCTTATTTTTGCTGTGTTTTTAAAAATACTTTGTGTTCTCTCAAGTTTAGTGTATTCTCAATAATAAACATTTTTGAATAATCTTATTTAGAGTTATATACAGCATAATCATGCTATTTATACTTGCATTACAGTTGAGGCATTTGAAACTGTGTTACAAACTATGGATCTAATTTCCCTATCAAGTACATCCAAGGAATCCCATCAGTTTCACCCATATTTGTGGGCTGTAACTGAGAGCAGTAGAGATCCAAATGAATGTGTTCACATGCAGGACAGTCCTTGCAACCATTTGAGGACCAGAAAGAGCACCCAGAGTGCAGAGCACATTGAGCAGGAGCTTCTTCCTGCACAAATCAGGAATAGAGCATAAAACTCGTGCATTAAAAACATTCCAGTTCGGACAAAATCAACATTCTAAGGGCACAGTAATTGCCAGGGGATTTTAGTGACCACAAATGGTTAGGAGCTTGGTTTTACATCTCATCTGACCAATAGTTTATGACGCGCTGTGGTTTTTGCTTTTCTGTAACAACATGTTTCTTGGATCATTTAAAGAATTTGGCTTGCAACACCTCTGAGGCATGGGTTAGCTCACAGTAATGCATACTTTGATGTGTCTTATTGTTAAATTATATAGTGCATACAATATTTCGTTTTATTTAATACAAATCATTTTTATTTACTTAAAAGGAGCAAGCTGTCTTATTATATGTGTTTGGCTTAGAAACAAAGGAATTATATTCTTTTAAGAGGTGTTTTATGTTTTATGGTTACTGAGAGAATAAATGGCCTTTTAATAGGCATTTATATAAGTGGGATCCATGTCTCCACTCTATTATATATTTTCAAATAATTAAAAGTGCTACACAAATGCTGTATGATAACCTTCCAGAAAAATTTTAAAAAAAACAAAACCAAAAAGAGGAAAAACCCTTGTGGTTTAAGATATCAGGAGAATAATCCTGTTTCTTGGGGAGGGGGGAGGCAGAAAGGTTTATTAGGGTAATTTAATTTCTACTGATGCTACAAACATGTATGGGATGAGGATGTGGGAGTTCAAATGTAGACGCTGCCTGCGCTGTTCCCTATGGTGACCTGTTCTTCATTGAGACAGTCAATTGACACAGACGCCAGTGCATTTATTACTGAGTCTACTGTAAATGAGGCTTTCAGTCTTGCCAGGGATAGATATTTTTCCTGTGTTCACCACTATCACACATCACGTTTTGAGGACGGGGGAAAAAGAACTTTTAAAACAATAATATCAAACAACTTGGGAAAAAATGTTAAATATTACCATATGAAGAACTGATTAAATTTGTATGGTTTTCTTTCAGTAAAAATTGATATGTGATGAAACACAGTGCAGCTGGATAACTTGTTTTGGCTAACGTTCCAGTGTTCTCTGATCTCTTTACCCAGCTCTATATAAAAAAGAAACCATATCAGCATCCTTGTTCCTGTTGTACAGGCTCTGACATGAATGCCCCCTTTTGGTTTGCCCCATACCATCTGGACTGTAAAAAACCTAACTTGAGTTTGCCAGTGAGGTAGTTTATTTGCATATCTTCTTCATATTCAGATCTACTCTCAAATACCATTTTTTTCAGTCTACTCATTGCAGTTTTCATGCATTTAATTTGTAAAAATTACTGTACGTTGGTATTGCAAATCCATCAGTGCTGGAGAATCAAGGAGCAGATGCTGCTCACGTTTCCTTTTCAGTGTAGCCCAGAGAAAAGTTTGTTCTGGTAGCTGGGAACCAAAGACTAGGTCTCATATTCAGATGTCATCTTGTTCAGTCCTTTAGACTTCATGGGGTCTTATACACAGTCATTAATTAGTGAAAATGGCCCAGTCTTTAGGTACCTCATCCTGTTTCCTTGCAATACAATTTTTTTTACTTCTTTCTTCACATACTGGGTTTAAGATTGTGGTATTTTTTGTGTGTTGAAGAAATTCAGGAGCAATTTTTCCATGAGGATAATGTGTTCAAAAAGTCAGTTCCTTTTTGAGCTGGCATAAAAGCTCTGTCAAAGTAATAAACTTCGGCTTGTCAATATCAGAGGTTATTTTAAAATTCGTAGTTCTTGTTAATACTCCTCAGCACCTGAAATGCAGGATTGTGAGTTTAGGCTAGTTTGCTTACTTTAAATTCCTTTCTTCAGCCAAATATCCTTATATTGCAGGCTTTTTGGCTGGCACAGGAAGATCAGACTTCCTGCTCATTGATGTAAATAGAATTTTTCTTTTATTTTGGGAGTGGCAGGGGGTTGCTACAAAGTTTAATTTTCCATTTTGTTAACTAAGAACATATGCCAAGGGTCTTGGACTCTCTGAAGTACTGACTGACATAAAATATAATGGCAATCCAGCATGGGCTGGGGCTGGAAAATTTTGGATATTGTCCCACTAGATACTGGAAGACTGCAGGTTTTTTAAACTGGGATAGATAGCATGGGTAATTTGCTCTTCACTTTGGCACACTCTGTTTAATTGCAACTACAGCAGAGCAAAACCATCTGCTAAAGTGATCAAGGTCGTAGGTTTTGAGTTATGAACATTAGAGAAAGTCATAGATACAGTTCTTCTTGTCACTTCTTGTGGTGGAACCCCACGGAGAGATCCCCATCCGTGGTCTGTGGTGGTTGTCTCCGTTGTTTGAGAAGTGCCAGCCACGTGCTCCATCCCCTGCCAGCCCCGTGCTGCTGCAGCTGCCACCACACTGTGCTGCTTCTGCTTGCTCTGCTTGTCAGTGTTGTTCCTAACTCTTCCATATTTTTCAAGGGTGTTTGGTGCAACCCTGTGCTGAAAAATAGGAAAAAACAAAGGAAAGCTTCGTAACCAAGTTAGAAACATCTGGAGCTATGAGATTTTCCACACTTTGTAAAAACAAAGCTCTATTTTAGCCATTTTAATCAGATTTTCTGCCTTTGATGTTATCACAACATTCTTTGGTTAAGAAAAGTTTGTGCCTGTGGCATCCTTGGACTGTCCATGAGGACTGCAAAAGGAAGGATTCCTCTGTTCTTGTGTTTGTCACTGCTCATCACTCTCCATTGGCTTGCAGACTGCTCTTCAGTCTCAACATAAACTTGCCCTGCAAGCAGCATCTCCACAGATTTCTTTTTTTTTTTTTCTATTCAGAATGGAAAAAACTTCCCTGGGGGAAAAAAAAAAATCTATAAGGCCCCCAACAGATAATTAAGTAAAAATGGGAATTTATATCCCTGAAAGAATTATCTGTATTTAAAAGGAAATACTTGCAGTTCATATACTATTAACACACTAATTCTAAGGCAAACTTTCCATTTCTATTTATTCAATTCTCAGTAAATGCAAATGAACTTCTATATTAAATTGGATACATTTTCTGTTTTAAGTGAGGAAGGCTTATTATTATTTATTTAATGGCAGGACAGAAAAGATTGCAATGTACCAAAGATTGCAATGTACCTTTATCCCCAAAACACTAAGAGCAGAATTCTGACAGTCTGATAATGTTCTCATAGTGTTCAGCCTTCCTGAACATGATTGTTATATAAGGATATTACACCTCCTTTTTTTGTCAATTATACTTGTGGATTGTCTATGCTCAGAGCTTGCACTCTGTAAATGAGAAATGTTACAGAACCGGCTTTTATTGTCCAAACTCCTAACCATAGACAGGAAGGCTGATATTCTAAAAGGAGCAATCAGTAATTTTTATTTTTTGAACAAAATTCTGATGCAGTTGTAGCCATTTTCTGTACACATAAAGAAAGAACATGGTCTTTTATGCCCTTTAAAATTTGCTTGTTTCATTTTTCTGTCCTACCCCTGCTCTCTTTCTGTTCATATCAGTTAACATCATATTTGTTTTGCCAACTTAACCTTCTAGGGTAAAGAGTATCTTAGTTATAAGATTATTGAAACTGCTATGAAAATTCAGGTGAAAGGTTCACCTAATTCAGCAATCCAGTGTGAACTGTGCCTCCTTATGAAAGTGTAGAGAAAGAATGGAGAGAGGATGCTTAAAGGCAAAAACTGTTTTTCTGCATCTCAAATTTACTGGACGTTTATTGTATTGGTATAACTAAGTAGGAGTTAAATCAGGCATCAGTAGAAATTTGTAAAAGTAACTTAAAATTTCATGTACCATTCTGTGCCCATAAATTAATTCAGATGCATGTGTATTAATTCTGATTTCAGCATGGTGTGATGTATATGCTAATTTATGACTGACAACCTAAAATTAGAATTTCAGTTTGTACAAAGAAAACCAAATTATTTAATAGATGTACAGAACTGAGGAAGCAATTATATAAGTTCTGTGATACCTTTGTTCACACAGAGGAATACTACAAATTCTCTGTAGTAAGATCTTTATAAATCTTTAGATTTATAGGTTAAAAATAGATTTTATGAAATCAGTAATTTTTGCTTAGTTCCTTCTTTCCATAAAAGTATTGTCTGATCTGTAAGCTTTAGAACCAAAAAAATTTCAGAATCACTGCCACCCCCCAAGATGACATTGTGTTATCCTAAAGCCCAGCTAAGCAAAGTACTGAACCCATGTGGGATGATATGTTTTCACTGGAAGAAATAAAATGTTCAACTTTTAGAATACCTTTTATATTTTTCCTTTAAATAACATCAGCCCCTAAGTGTAACTCACTTGGAAGGAGCATATTTAAAAATGTTGTATGTGAGGTCCTTAACTTCTGAGAAGTGGCTAGTGCCTTGTTTTAGTTCTAAAATACTGGTTCTGACATGATACAGAGACAGCAGAAATGACCAAGAGAAAGTAGGAATCAGCTAAAAGAAAGGAGAACAAGTGCAAAGGAACAGTAAATTTTTTTTTTTTCTATCAGTTCAAAGCCACATCCATCTGCTCTTAATTTACTGTCATGCAGACATTGGATCTTTCACTGCTGTTGGGCCACACAATGAATCAAATCCTGTTTCCTAATTTCCACCATTTTAAGTTATGTTCCTAGGAAATGGAATTCTGCAGTTTCTTGCCTCTCTTCATGACAGCTGGAGGAAAGGAATGAGGTGAAGAGAGGAAGCTGGCAGTGTAGACCTTTCACTTGGCACTTACCTGAGTCCCTCACTTTGGCTTGCAAAGTGTTGAGGTTTTGTCTTTGACAGCCTTTAGGTAAGGACTTTCTGTGGCCATTGCATTCTCTCATTTGGATGCAACTGAAGAATTTGTCTTATTTTTGCTAGATGGTATCCAATGTTTTAATGGTATTTAATAGAAATAAAGGTGAAAATGTTCTATGGCTGAATAGAGAAAGAAAACCCAGATGGCTTTCTTCATGCATTATTTAGCTGTCCTCTTCTAATAAAGGCAAAATTACATGAAAACCTTGGAGTATCCCTTCTCAGATTTTATTTGATGATTTCAAGATGCCTGATTTTTCTGTTTCAATGATGTTGAATTAAGGAGATATATATATATATAGAGATATATAGATATATATATATATATATATAGTTGGGAAAGAATTTTAAATAAAGTTTGGGCTTAAGAAGACTCAAAACCAAGTTCATGGATCTGCTTAAAGGTTAACTGCTTTTCATAAGATGTGAGAGCAGTTTGGTATGAAGTGAGAGAAGTTCTAGGTATTAGGCTTGTTCTAAAGAAATGAAGCTTCACTTGCTGCTCTGTTGTGTTCTCCAAGTGTCTGTGCATCAGGAATTGCTGCAAAGTTACAGTGCCCACACTTCATGTGCACTGACCGGGCAAAGTGCGGACAGAACTAAGACTGGCTTTGGATACTTCTGCATGACAGAGCAAGGGAGGTTTTGGCAGATGGTATCCAGGTCTGTTTGGAGTGCCTGTGAATGGTATGTGATGAATCTATGAAGAGTGGATCCACATAGATGCTTACATTTGACTTCAGCCTATAATTACATTGTGAGGTCGTTATCTGATACCTTTAGTTTAAAACTGTCAGTTTTAAAATACAGGTTACAGATGCTTGATGGCAAAATTGTGCACCAATCACCCCAGGGTCCAATCCCATTTGAAGCAAAATAAAGGCTACAGAACAAGAAAAGACTTTGAGCACTTGTATTATGTACTGCAGTGAAGTACCAGCTACTGAGAAATCACCTTTATTGTGGTGAATGTCTGTAGCAGACTTCCTCTTCCCGAAAAAGCATTTTGAGAAGATGTTGTTGTCTCAACTCTCAGAAGAGCTTTCCAAATTAATTTTTAAAATCTAAGCAATTAATTTACTTTTTATGTTACATTTATGTAAGCTGTTAAATGTAAATGCTTCACTTTCAAGGGAAACCTAAATCATTTGTACATTGTGATGTAATCATTTTCCATCAGAATCAGAAGTTTCCAGCGAGGCTTTCTCCCACACAGAGTCAGTATGCAGCCCCTCTTCTTACACATCCTGGTGTAGGTTTTTCCGTGAACACTTTTTGCTCTTTAGTTATTTGTTGTAATTATCAAGTTCATTTTTCTCTAATAGATGTGATTAAGTATATTTAGCACTGTGTAATGAGTTTTCTGCCTGGTTGCATTCTGGCTAATAAGGAATTCCTCAGAGTCTCTTCTGACAGCTGCTGTGGATCCCAGGTTTGTGCTGCCACAAGAGACCTCTTCCATGAATTGCTAACATTAGAGAAATTAACTCGGTTAGACTAACCATAAAATCTGGGCTGAAATTTGATTACTAATAGATCTTGTGCTAGCTTTCAGCAGCACCAGTATTGTGGTGTTCTCTTGCACAGAAAGATACACAAAAAATCATCACAATTCAAAAGTCTTTTGCACTCACACATAGTGAGTATGTAAACTTCTTTGTGGAGGATGTACTGATTAAAATAAAAGGTTGCAAATAATACTGCCAATAATTGTTCAGTGTTTTTGTAACAGTAGCTTTTTTATTTTTATATTTTTATTTTTTTTTTAGCTTTTATGATCCATCTGCTAACTTACCGGTCTATGGATAATGGTTTTGTTATCCATACTACTTCCTATTATTACACCAGCTCCCAAATTTGTGAGGCTGAAAATGATGGGAGCAATCTGCACTTGGTGATGCAGTGCTATGGCTGAGTTGCTTAGCAACAGTGGCTGCAGCCCCTGCGCCCGCTCTCCGGAAGGGGGATACAGAGACAGGGAGATGGAATAAATGCACCTTCAGCAGGGCTGCCTTCAGCTGGGAATGATGAAGGTTGGAAGTTATTTTTCTGCCAAGTGCCAGTGACTGTGGGAAAAGTCATCTCTAAACAGGTCCTGTGAAAAAGGAAAAAAAATAGAGTGGTCGCTTGACTTTCTGAATTACTGGAAGAGAATGAAAATCCAGCAGTAAATGGGTTTTCTTGCTAACTCTGAGCCTGTGCTGCATTATGAGGTTTTTTCTACTGTGGTGCATAATCATTACAGAAAATGCGTAATCATAACCATGTGTCTTCTATTTATCACTACAATTGAGTACCAAATTCATGGAGAATAGGGATTGAAAATTAATGCCAAGTACCTCTTAAATTCCCTGCTGGTATGTTAATTACATAAAGACTGTTCATAATAGGGTTAGTGGTAATGTAATAAATATGGATGGGTCTACAGTTTTAAATTCTTTTGAGATCTGAACAACTCTACATTTAGGATCACACAGTATTAATTGCTAGGAACTATATTTCAATCCTCTTCTGGTTTCCAGACAAATATTTTACAAAGACTTGTGTGATTACTGAAGTATCACAGTGTTCAGTGTTATTTTCAGTTCCGTATATCCCACACCCTGAAGCCTTTGGAAATCATCTGTGCTTGAAGCCTCTCTGTAGAGTGAGGTATCGCTTTGCTAGGATATTTGGTACAAAATATCAGCCTTTAGGAAGCATAAAATGTAGAAGGGAGTAGGAAGGAAGTTGATGCAGATACACCCAAGTTTGTTAAGAGGCTCTTATCTGCAGTCACCAACATCACACAGGATTTTTCCAAGTGCTGGTTATTGCTGCTCGTCAGTGCTGCTTTGCAATTAGTGTTGGAGCACCTCGATAAGGTGGATATATAGGAACTAAGAATAGATAACATAAATGCAAATAAAGAAATTTCAATCTTTTAACCTCCTTTGTACTTGTATATTTCTGAACTGACTCTTAAGCAAGCAGGCAAAACAGGGTCGCTTTTTTTCAGTTCCTTCGCAGGAAAAATATGACCAGAAATTTAGAAAGACCTTTTGTCTTGCATTGCTTCACTTTCATATTTTGCAAATGGTGCTGCACTCATCATAAGCCTGGTCCTAAAATATATTGTAGGAAAGACAGTGCTTATCATAAAAGCAGAGGTTTTGATCTAAGTGGGAGTCTTTGGGCTCATTTTTAGAAGGTCAGATTGATAGACAATATCTCACAGTCTAGATAGTGACTCTATCAAACTAATTCTTAAACACATAGTAGTACAATGAATTATTCCTGTCTTGGAAGTATGGTTTATGACCTTTCTGCCCCAGGTATTATTGCTGATTATTATCTGAGAATGGGTAGTAGCATGCTTTTTGTTTCATTGGGTTTTGTGGTTGATTTGAGGGTTTTTTATTTTAACTCAGATTTGATTTTTAAGCAAATCTGTTTTATGAACCACTTAATGCAGCAGATTTATGATAAAATAAATTTATCTTATAGCATGGTAATAAAGAAATGCCCTTCACCTTCCTTTTCTCCTAGAGGTTATTGTTTAAACTGGTATCTCACGTTGTACGGATAAATATTTCTGTGGCCTTTTATATTCTTTTTTTTTAAACGCCAATTTGCAGAAAAGTGTGAGCATTTTAGAATATTTTAATTTATTTGACAAAATCTACACTTGCTAATTGCCAGCTTTTAAAAAACAAAATGGTAGAATTCTTCATACGAGGCTGCATAAAAGATGGACCTATTTTGTATATAGAATATTGCCTGTCCTTTAGATCTATGTGTTTTGCTTATGGAATAAACCAAAGTAGGAGAGATAAACTAATATTTTGTATAAGCTCAGCCAGACAATACACATGATAAAGATGTTTCATCTTCTTATGTATGCAGAAAATATGAAAAATTGTAGTTTACACATATTTTCTCAATTCAAGTGTAAAATTGGGCCCCCAGATTGCCCTGGGCCACGGTGGTTGTGTTAAAGAAGCACTATTTACCTAGCAGCTGAGTGAAAAATGATCAGAATATTAGACTCATCTAGGCCACATTAAGGAGCCATTGCATTTCCCGACAATTTTATGCTATCTCAATATGAAAACAGAGCAATTTCAGCTCATATCAGGTTATGATCGGCAATTACAGTTGCATAATTCACCTAGTCGTCTCTTTTCAGGGCCTTTATTTTCCCTCTTGGTGACATTCCTGAGAAAGTGCCTGATAAAAATGTCATATATCATCCCGGCTTTAAAACTCGTAAGGGGGTAATCTGCTATGCCTTGCTGAGCCTATATTCATCACTAGATTTTTGACTTGGAGGGGTCATGACACTCATAATTTCCTTTTTGATATTGTCCTCACTAGATATGACAAGGGGCTGTAAAAGCTGCGTTGTAGGCTGTGGTTAAGAGCCGTTCCAGTGGGGCTCATCACCAGCAATAACAGTGCATTACTGGGGATTGTGCAGTACTTGGCCGTTTCGAAGATAATTAGATTTGATGTCAACATTTCTTTATCACCTGCATCCTTTTGTGCATCTGCGTGTCAAGTTGTTATTTCCGGATTTATTAGCACCCTCAGAGCTACTATCTATCTGTCAGCCTGTGTGGTGTTTGTGTTGACAGTTGTAAAGTTAATTACTAGTACTAATGAGCATCGGGCTTTTGGTGGACATGGCATTTTGGGCATTTAAAACTGTAATTAGATTTTTTTTTTTTTCTTTGTGTACAGCCACAGGAAAAATGCAGAAAAAGAAACTGAAACCGAGCACCCTGACCTCAAATCTCCATCTCCAATTTGACATTGTTTGCAGTATCTCTAATTCAAAATACTCAAACAGGCAGTTTGCTTTGTGCTGCATTTTCTTCTCATCATTAACTCCATGAATATTTGTTTTATCGTGTCATCCAAATCTTAAGGGAAAAAAAGTTTTGTTTTCAGATGACTTTATTAAAAACATGTCCAGACAGCGTATGTACCAGCCGTTCCTTTTTCTGTAAAAGTATTTGTATTTTAGCCCACACACAATATGGTATTGTGGTTAAAAATAAATTTTTAATATCAAAATTAGCCCATCTTCTGATCCTTCTCCTTTTAATATAATAACGCATTAAACCCAGTGAGCACATAGACACTTCGTGTTTATCATGCAATTGTAAATCCACCGTAATTTCAGTGAAGTGGGATTAACAGAAATGTAACAGAAAGAAGAATTTTGATACTTATTTGCCTTGCATACATGTTAAAGTTCCTATCCTGTAAATCATATTACCAGCTCTTTTATGTGATGTTCCAAGTAACATATAACTCATAGGATTTAGAATAATGGCACTTATATGTGACATATACTTTATGTAAGTATATTGTTTATTCCGCTGCTGCAACTAAGAACCACTCCCTTGCTGCTGTTTCTATTTGCTTTCTATTTATCATTATCTGCCATTTTGTTAAACAACTACCCTTCCAAGACATAAATCATCTTTAAAAATACTCTGGCTTAGAGAAAATTTCACCCTGGCACTGAAATGATGAGATAACCATTTTCATCTCTTGTTGAAGCATTGAGATTTATTGGGCTTTGATGGGCTACAGACCAGACATCATTCTCTGCTAAACAGACTCCCACTTGCATTTATTCTTATTGCATTTAGCAATTCAAAATGGAGCTGCTGGAGTCCCTGCAGACCCCCATCCCAGCTTAGGTGGGGCACAGGACGTCAGTGTTATTACTTTATATTAGATAAGGAAGGGACACACACTGAGGCATGTGGTGATTCAGATGATTTTTTATTTCCGTTTAGCGGTGATGACAGAATGTCATAGTGAAATGACTTCAAAAGTCATTTTTCCCTCTGCCCTGGTTCTGCAGCCTTGTCCCTCGAGGGCACTTCCATTGTACAGTTATATTAATTCTGCTAACTTTCAGACTTCATTGCTGACAATAGGCCTTTTGGCTTTCTCAGACTATTACATTAAATTTCCCATCAAACCATGTCAGCCTCTGAGGTCAGAGATTCCAGGAGAAGCTTTAGATATTTTGCCTTTTGACTTCATGGGCAGGTATTTCTAAATTGCTTTTAGCTTTGTTTTTCCAGTGTCAGAAATCATATTGAACCTATCTGAGAACTCAGACAATGAGTGTTTGTCAGGTGAAGGACAAGTGGTCCGAGGGGTGGGGAGGGTGTGCACGGACAGCCAAACACGTGTTTGTGGGAGCTCTGCTGTCCTCGGCTGTGGCAGTGTCAGCCAGGGTCAGCTGCCCTTGGTCCAGCTGCATTTCTCAAGGCAGCAGTGCCTGGCCATGCATTTCACACACATACACACATTCTTTAGTTTATCTTCCTAAAAAAGGCTTTTGTTTTATCTCAGTGTACTTTTAATGTCAACTAGTTTCACTACTCCGCAGGTTTTTTGGCATTTTTATAGGAAAATTTAGTGTAACATTCAGTTTGCAGCTGGGGAAACTGAGGCACAGAGAGATGAGCTGATATAGCAAAGTGATGAAGGGACAAAAATGCGAGGACTCTCCTTCACAGAGTCCTGTCCACTGTCAGTGTCTGTAAACAGTTACCTTGAGGGTGTTTTGAAGAACTGAAGTGCAGTGGACTTAAAGCAGAACTTATTTCCAAAAAACACAGTTCATGTAAGAATCACCAAAATCTTAGATTGGACAATGTGACCATGAAATAATTTTTAGATTTTTGAACAAGCTTTGCTGCTGTAGCTTTTTTTTTTTTTCTTTTAATCTGTATTTATCAAGATTCTAAGCCTTCTTCAAATCATATATAAATTGTTTTAACTTGATAGATTTTCTTTTTTTTTTTCTCCTTAGAATGATTTTACATTATGGGGCGGGGGGACAAGTTTTTAAACCAGCACTTGTCAAATGAGATTTTAAATTCATCACAGATAAGCACCCAATGTTAAACTGGAAAACACGTTATTTTAAAATAGCTGTTACTGCATGCAGAATGCATTTAAGTAAAAAATGCAACAGAATTATAGGAAAAAAACCCCAGGCTTTCATTGATGAAAAACACATGAAAAAATTAAGAGCATGGATGGCACATAGAATTCAGCAAAAATCAGTGTGTACAGATTTTTAGCCACTATTTTGAATTTGTAATCATGATTTCCATATTTAGAAAACAGGAATTCTGCATCGTATTCTTCCCCCAAAAGTCTGTTATTTAATAAGGCAAATGAACAGACTTTTCAGAGAAAAATATTATACCCTGAAAGCAAACTCTACTCTTTTTTTGTTTGTTTGTTTGTTTTGTTTGTTTTTGGGGGTTTTTTTGTGGTGATTTTAAGGTACCAAAATTAGAATTGTCTTGATTTTTAGCTTAGGTTTACATCCGGGGAGGGGAATGTGTGTGCAGAATAACAGGAGTGGCAGGGCTGGAGAAAGATGAGCTGAGGAAGGCAGTGTCGATGTGTTACTACCTGCTTGCAGCCATAAGGCCAGGGAGTCATTTGTGACACTCTGGGGACAATTTTGTCACCCTGACAGTAATGCTGTTATGCACCAACTTGACACACAGGAAGAATCCATAAAGACAGATAAGTAACTGTGAAAGTGGCTGGGGATCAGCCTGAGTGCTACCACTCACCTGCAGTGACAAATAGATAGTCATGAAGGATTGAAAATCCTGCCCAACACAGAGATATGTCAGTCCAAAGCCGGAACGCTGCGTGGTTACACGGAGCTTGTAGTAAAAATACACATAAGGCACATGCACAGAAGGGCCCCCAGGCGTAAGTATGAGAAGGTTAACTTCAAAGCATATTAGTTCTTCTTTGTAGCTTTTTTTCCTTAAGAATACTTGGTGTCTTTCACAATTGGATCAAATTCTTACATTAACTGTGTTTGATTGGGCTAATTCCTGCAATTTTAATTGAAATGGGTATATGTTAACGTTGGTGTAATGAAAAATGAGACTTTGGCCAGTGTGATTTTTGGGGGTGCCAATGGGTCTGTTTGCACATGTCATTTTTTTAGTAATTATTTTATACCAATAGAGGTCCCCATCTGCAAATCCAATGAAGAAACTTGTGACTTAAGAAATACATTCTGCTTTTAAAAATACTGTACTTTAGCTTTTGCAGTCAACCATAAGTGCTAAATATCACTGCCAGACCATTTGCTGTTTGTTATGTTCAAAACTGTGCTAACTCCTACTTCAAATACATTTCTTTTTGTAAAAAACAAAAAACAAGTGATTTGCTGTTTAAAAAATATATTATAAAAAGCTAATGGTAGTTTTATTGCTTTTTTGGTTTGTTTGTTTAAAACAAAGGGATGTAATCTTGAAGACCACTTCTGAATTCAGTCATTCTTTTGTGATTTGTTTCATTATTCATCTTTGATAATTTGAAGTTTATTTCTCAGGAAAGAAGTGAGTTACAACCAAAGACAGATGATGTGCTTGAGTTTCTATTTTGTTTACTTTATAACCTCTGCTTTTCTCCTTTTCTTCTCAGTCTGGTGTCCACTTTTAAGGAACTTCCCTTCGTACGCAGTCTCTGAAGTAATTTTGATCCCTGGAAGAGGGACTAAAAAAACCTGTCAACCATACATTTCCTTACATCCCACATGCTCAGGATTATTTTTTTTTCCGTGTGTTTTCTTTTTTCCTTCTGATCTGCAAGTTCCTCGTTGTGTCCTCAGTTCCTTCCTGAGCTGGCAGCTTTGAGCAGAGTGTGCAGAGCTCAGGGGTGGTGCCTGCTCCCTTCAGTCCTGTGCAGAGCTCAGCAGGCTGCAGTGGCTCTGATGCTCAGCCCCGAGTGCCAGCCCCCACCTCCTTGCTGAGCACTTCCTCACATCACATGCACATCTTCCACTTAACCATTTCATTCATGCATTATCAGTTTCTTTTTTATTCTTTGCCTCTTTGGCATAGTGTTGGGCACAGACTGCCTGGATGGTTTGGGCTAGGTGGGGTGGGGTGCATTTGGCCTCCTCAGCACATGATCAGCGCTGACTTTCCTCCAGTCACCCTTCTTTTGAGTAGCTCTGGCTTGAGTATTTTGTTCTCTTGATAATGCCCTCCTCTGTGACCCTGCAGAACAAGGGTTTGGGTTAGCTGGATCAGGCCCAGTAATGATAAGTCACATAATGAGCTTTCATGCAGTAAGATACACTGGCCATCATTATCAGCACTTTCAAACAATTTAGCAAATACTTATCTGGCTTCTTCATTGCCATATTTTATTTGAAGCACAGATAAAATAAACCTAATAAACCAAAATGGCAAAACCTATTTTTTCCCTTGCCCCTGCCCCATCTGGAGTTTCTCATCACAGAATGCTTTTTAGGCTTAAGTCAAAATATCTCTACCCCACTGGATCTTATCCCTTACATTCCTGCACTGTTTTACCCTTTTATGTTTCTGTAGTTCTTTTCTTTCCTCTTGCCCACCCCCTGTGGTAGAGTACCTGTTCAGACAAGCCTTCCATGGCTTGCAGGTCTTCTCTTGGGCACTACCAGCCAGGACAAGTGGTTTTATTTCTTTGCATGTTTCCTTCTTGTCCAAGGCTATAACAAGTGTGGCCTTTGTTAAGAATCATGTGTAGCCACTTTAGCCTAGTGTAAGATGTTTTTTCTGATTTTTTTCTAGTTGTTAAGCAACTTGGAGTACCTAGAAAAGAGTTTTACTGTAAGGAATGTCTCAGGAGAAAAAGGAATTTATAAATTTGAGTTAAACAGACATTAGTCTATCTCATGACTGTTGCTGATATGGTGTCATCCTCCCTGTTCAGGCCCAGCCTGACCTCCAGATACGTATTTTCAGCGTCTTTAACACCATTTCTAATACATTTTCAGCTTCTGTTTTTGAGAAGGTAAGGTTTATATTCCCATTGCAATCTTGAACAATAAATCCTTTTTAAAGAAATCAAGATTCATGTCTTATTCAAGAATAGGAATTATTTAATAAAGATGCAGCAAATACACTGAAATTTTTGTGGTAAAAATTAGCACAGCAGTATCTAACTTCCCATCTTACCATATTTTTGCTGAGTCACAATCATTTGAGCTAATAAAAATTTAGGTCAAATACTTCTTCACTGAAAAGTGCAATTTTTTTCAAAGCTAAAGCTTCCCATGGTAAATGTATCTGTTTTATTAAAACAAAATCTGTTTAATTTTTGAGTTTACTCTAAAGTTCAAATTCTTGATTATTCAAAAAAAAAATTAATTTTGTGGCACTTAAATTGCCTTATAGATGGGTAGATCAAACTCCCCTGAACTTTGTTCAGTTTGTTCAGCTTCTTGGCAAAAATATTATATCTTTGATGGTTTTTGGACTTTGTAAGATGAAGCTGTGTAATGGCCTGTAGGAGTTAAATGACTGCTGAATAAATGATGGGAGATGTCAACTCATCCCACAAGGGATGTCAGCTATAGTGTGAGCATGAATGTCAGGCTCACCTGCCACAAGTCCCATCAAGCTGAACATCACCACAAAGAGAACAGCCCAGTGTTCTGCTGACTAAAAACCAAGTGTTTCAGCTTGGTTCTAGGAATCAGACTGAGTTTTGTAATTTGGAATTATTTGGCCATTATTTGATAAAATAAATGCAGTATATAAAGAGGCAATGGAAATTTCAAAATTTCCTCTGGCACAGAGATTTGCCATTTCACTCAGCTTATGTGCAATATGCCATTGGCAAAGCAATTCCATTCTATAGTCAATTGCTCTTGTTGGTTGAGCTGAATGCTAATGCAGGAGCTTTTATCTCATTTGAAACATGTTAGTCAGAACCCAGAGAGCAAGAGAATACTGCCAAAAGGTGTCTTGCATTGACAGCAAAACTTCTAACTTTGGAGATCATCTCTCCCATTTCCATCCTACTCTTAGCTCTGATTTGGATAAGGAAAATACAGTTGTTTCCTGTCCCTGCCTAAGAATCCCTTAAAAAAAAAGTTTGTTTTATCTTTTTGTAGTGCCTCTACCCAGAAGGTACATAATCACAGCAGTGTTTATGTTTTGAATGGTGTTAAAGCAGTAGTTGTGCTTTACTACCTCATGGATTTGCAGAAGGTATTGGAAGACTTTTTATTTTACTGTATTTCATACACTCATGAAAAAATTGAATGTAATAATTCAATGGATGGGAAACATTGCTTAGCAAAGTCTGAATCTCACAATGAATACCTCTTCAGGCTGGATTGGAAATGAGAATGGTGTGGTCATTTGTCATCAAGAGATTGAAAATGGTAGGCTTAGATAACCTGAAATTCAGTATGTGTGGTGATTGCTACATCTCCCTTTGTTAATTCTGATTATTCTGTATTTTCTTGGTGATTGCAAGCAGACTACTTACACTTTTGTATTTTCTTCTTTTAAAAAAAGGTATATCTTCTTTTTAGCAGAGATCCGTGCTAAACTCCTAGGTCCAGTGCTTTGTCTGGTACACATTCTTCAGGCACAGTGTAAATTGAGCTGATGGGAAAGCAGTGCAATCCAAAACAAGCATCTCATCTTTGACTTGATCCCACGTAGGGCATGCTTACTGTGCTCTGCTGACTGCCATGACACTACGTGAATTTATGTCATTTAATGTCATTTTCAAGGTTACTATGAAGTCTAAATGGAAAAAATTGTAGGTTGCACTCTCCCTGGAAAGGCAGTGTGTTAGTAATTTTGTGGCAGGAGACTTACAAGGCTAGATAGTTTTCATAGCACTCTGCTAATATCAACAGCACTCCACATTTTTGCCTTTCATACACAAGGAAGTAATACCTTGAGCCACTGTGTTTAGTCATGTGCTGCAAAGCTCAGTATCCAAATTCTTTACTGTCCATGCCAGTCTAGGGTTCTTCCAGAAAGGAGGAAGCATAAATTGGAATCAGGAGAATCTGGATTGTGTGTTTCTAAACTTGACAATCATTTGATACTTGAAACTGCTTTATCAATCATCTTAAGTATTTTCTGAGAAACACCTCAGATCATAATTTTTTATTTGGGTGGGTCTATAGTCATTGTCTAAAGATTATACCAATGGGGTCACAAGTGACAAGTGTAGCAGATTTATTTTTTTTTTGTAAAATCAGCAAATTTGATAAGTTGTCTACTATAGGCCTTTGTGGTTACTGTGGGCCTTACAATAGTTCCTGATTAATAAAGGAGTTACCTGTAAAGTTTCTACTAAGAATGCCCGTGTCCAAAGGCAGAGAATGAAAGGAAAGCTGGATTTGTGGGGATTTGGTCAGAGAGACCCATGGTGCTTCCAAGCCAGTAGGACATGGGATGGCTGACAATTCAGGAGAAGTGCTCTCCACTAAATAAACAATGTGGACACAAGGAATAGTTTTGCAGGACTTTTTAGTGGGAACTGAAGTTAGGAAACACCACACATGTCCTAGTGAAGAGAAGGCTGGAGTTGTGCACAGAAGCAGGAAAGTCACAGTATTATGAGAAGGGCTCACAGAGGTCAAACCCTCCATTACAAACTGAATGGATTGTAAATAATACACGTAGGGCACAGACATATCTCTTTTTCCAATGATTAATTATGCAAATCTGGTATTCTGTCTCAGGTCAGATCTCTGACCATCCAGTTCGCTCTTTTCTCGTGGAAAAATTACTGAGTTTCACCCTCTGCTCCCTAAAAGGAGCGACTAGTAGAGTTTCAAAACTTTCAAGCTGCATTTTTCGCTAATTTATTTCAATGAAAGTGCCTTTTATGGGCTTATCTACTGTTTTTTGCATTAAAACACAAACAGAACTCAACCAACTTGAACAGGTTGAATGCCACATCTGTGCAGAAGATATCAGCACACTTATTTATGGCTCAAAGAAACAGAGTCTAAATTAAAGCAGCTATTGCTATAGAATGGATAAGCGGCCATTATGAATTATCCTTAATTATAGCGATTTCCTAAACTAATAAACCTGCTAAATCTTTTCTGCAAAGGTTAGTTTACACAGTGCATATAAAATCCGCATGTGCTACGCATCAACCACCAGCTGTCTGACAGTGTGTTGCTATTGCAGTGAGTGTTCACATAAATTTTATGTTGGTTATATTAACAGTCAGTCCATATCACTACCCACAGATGCCAGTAGACATAAAAATTGCTCTCCAGTGAGCCTAAATATCCCTAGAAGCTAGTTGTGTCTAATGTTCCATGTAGTATTTGTACGTGAAAGCAGCAGATTGAAAAGTTATTTACAGATGAATATTTCAATCGAGTTAGTTCATATTGGCCTACTTAGGCTTCTTTGCCGGTTTATTTGTATGCTAAATAATTCACTAAAGGTTCTTGTTTACTTTCAAAAGTAGTTTCTATGAAATGCAAACAACAGAGCCAACTTTAGGTGCTCTAAAGGCTAGGCAGCCCTGTTTTAAATGCAGGTCAGAGCTACAGACAGCATCTTGCACATGGGCTGTCACTTGCAGTTTTACCCTTTTGGTTGCTGGGTTTTTAAAGAATTTACTGGGATTTGATGCTGTAATATAAATATTTTGCAATAATGGGTTATTTTTTCTTACTCAAGTGTTTTCTATGGACAAATGTGAAGTCCTTGAGGGTCTTCCCATTAAGCAGACAAAATAGCAAGTAGCAGCATGTTAAGGGCTAGTTAGATGGATTCTTCACAGTGCACAGGACTAGCAGGTGCAGTTGATATGTCCTGCTGTAGGACATAAATACATTTTCATGTGAATGCCTGTGGCCTAATGTTTGCACACCATTTGTTGTATGCTTTGATTTCTTGATTAATCAGAGCCCTGGAAAAATGCAGTCACTGTCTGCTCCTTTACTGAGATGCAGGAACTTAGCACTCCTAACACAGCACTGTCTACATCACAGCGTTCATCTGTGTGCTAACTATTTTATTTTATAATATTGATTTTATCATTTTTACTGTTTGTAGTGAGAGTTGCTTTATTGATATTTACTCAACCCCTCTTTGTGCAAACGCTGTGGAATACTTTGTTACAGGTATTGACATACATTTGCTGGTTGCTTCACCAGCATCAGCTTATTTCACCCAAATGGTATTCAGATGCTGTAATTGTTTCTTGCTATTGATTTTAGATTGCATTTATAACATGCTTCCAGAGACGATGGCACACATGCTGAGTCTGGCTATAGCTTTAGTTCAACCTTTTCAACAAGAATGTTAATCAAGCCTATTCAAATTGCAACACCAGAAGGTTTTAAGTCTTGATTTGCTTTTCAAAGATCTCTCAAGAAAGATGGAGACCAGTCAGTTCTTGATAGATTGTGAAGGAGCATCTTACTGCTTCCTAAAGGATTCTGAGCTATTAATGGATATTCTGGCATAATACTAGGGATGATGTACTGTCAATGCTGATCTGGTTTTGCACAAATATGTCATTGCTCAGGCATAGGTTCACAAAGACATTTAAGAGTGAGTTATTTTGTTGCCTGCATGTCCTACCATTTGTAAAATGAAATTTTGTGCAAATCATATATTCAGCAATTACTCTGGATGAGTGTTGAGTGCAACATGCCTTCTGCAAGAGTTTCTTTAACAAATGTGTGATTTCACTTGACTTATGCCCAAGTCCCACTCAGTCTTTCCACAGAAGTAAGTCTTTATTAACAGGTTGACCTGCCAAACTGCCATGGAGACCCAGGCCTTTAGTGGCATGCTCCAGGAAATGAAAATCCCAAATATAATTTAAAAGAAATTATACCCAAGGATGAAGAAGAAGCTTACAATATCACCTAAGAATGTTAACCAGTCAAACATGCATAATGTTTGTCTAGTGGCTTTTATCTATTACATTTTTATTTATTTATTAACCAACAACATTAGACCAGAATGGCAAGTTTAGATAAAATTTGGAAATTTGACATAACCTTCTAAAAAATCAGAGTAAATGTAGGTGCTGTAAAGCATAGGAAAATTCCTTCTCTTGTGACCCTAATGTCTGAGATGGCTCCTGATTTATTACTCATTTAACTGGTGGTGCATATTGCATGGCACATACTGTTCCCATGCTGATATAACTTCACATATCTATAGAACATCACTTTGAAGAGCTGAATAGTAGCTTTTAAAATTAATTTGCATATTTGTTTTTGAAAACTGAGTGGCATTTTAATAAAAGAAGTTTATTACATTAAATACACTTAAAAACAGAATTCCTAGGAAGATTCATGAGGGTTTGTACCAAAAGTAAAGATTGGTACCATTGGGCAGATTCAAAAACTTCACTTGCAATAAAAAAAATTTAAGAAGGAGCATTTCATAAACATGCAAGACTGTACATTTATGTGGAGTGAAGCTTCATTACATGGGGTATTAAAATACAAAACCCATTTGCCAGGATATCAGCAATCAAATGCATGTGATTGCACCAAATAGAAAACTTGGCCCCACTGTGTTATCTGTGAGTAAAGACAAATCAACAGCTCTTCTACAGCAGACAGGCAAGGAAAAAAGCCATTATGAAATATTAGTGAACATGTCATGAGACATCAGTAGTTTGCAGAAGCTGTCCCATTTGTCAGTGCTGTCCTAGTTGTTTAGAATAATGTATTTAAGAGAGGTTTCTGTGTAATTTTTATATGTGAAAAAAACCTGAATTCATTCCAACTCATCGAGAAACACAAGTGTTATGAAAGGAATTAAATTGCAAGCTTTGTTTTTAGATAAGAATGTAAATGACTTGCAAGTGTGCTAAATATTTGGAATTCAGCATTTTAGGGTGGAGAAACCGTTGCATCTTCAGAGGGATTGTCAGCTTTCTGCTTCCTAAGAGCTTTTCCTTAATTCAGGAGAGGTTTCCTCTGGGCAAGGAGCTCAGGACTGGGCTCCATCATCGTCAGTTAATTGGGCAGAAATCTGAAAAATGCAGTGTTTGAAAGAAGTGTGTGTATGAAGGCAGACAGGCATCCTGCAACAACTAATTCACCCACACAGAACATCTTTGAACTGTCTAAGGCATAGCTAACTGTTTACATGCTACCAACAAGAGTAAATTCTCTGAACAGAAGGAAGAGACAGAGTTGCTGTGAATAAAGAAAAAGATTACAAGACAGCCCATCTGCTAGAGAGTACCTGTCACCTCCAGTTACAAGCTGGAGGCAGCCCTACCTCGGAGCAACTAGAGACCAGTTTATTATTCAAACAGGAGAGAGGGAGAAGCTAACTTACACTTCCACTTTCTGTCTGATACAGTGTCAAAATATCCATTTCAGGGAATTTTGTGGACAGAATAGTGAGGGTAAGTTGAGTCTAAACACTAACAAGAAAATAGCTAAAAGAACTGCTTTGGCAGAGCTAAATGGCTCTCCTAGCTAATAGCAATGCAGGGGATTGAACACCCTGGCTCTCAGGTGTAAACAAGAATTCTGCCAAGGAATGTACTACTGGAAACAAGGATAAGAATTATATTAATAGCTAAGGCAATCTTATCCTTAAGAATCCTGATTATAGTAATTTAAAAAACAATCACCTGGTTGTTGTTGTACTGCAAGCCTGACAAAGGCAATTTTAGCGGGTCTTAAGCCACATAATTTCCTTTTCTCTTTGGAATCCCTATTGTTTTTCAATATATAATATAGCAGGGATTGGAATACCTATTGTCTTTGGAAACCTATTCTTGTCTGCAGCCAGGTCAAGTTTCCCACCTTCCATTACCATAGTCAAGACCAGGTAGGGTGATCACAGGCAGTTTTCACTGCTCTTACAATGTGTGAGGAGCCAATTTAATTTTTATTTATGCTTCAACACTGTCTGATTTTATTTCTCGAACTGTGGGTTAAGAATCCATTTTCTGACAGCAGATGGAAATTTGCTAGAGGAGCTGCACACCATGTGCTGAGAGCCCTAACACATGGCACATGTAGAGGTCAGTTAGCACATGTGATGGGGGTGGAGACTGCTGAAATTACAGTCTCTAAGCAGGACCCCTTTAGAAAATGGAGGGAAGCTCTGACTCTGTGGAGAATTCACCTGACAACCATCAGGGGAGAAAAAACTTCCACCACTGGGCTGCAGGTGATGCCCCTGAGAGGTGGGGAAACTCCTGCTGCTAGGGGACAATTCCCCTGACTAACCAATGGTCATCCTCAAGGGATGGGACTACGGGAGGAGCCTTGGCATGTCAAATGAGTCATAACTGGGTCCAATCCAGTTTTTGATTCACTTGTCCATTTGCTCATCCCCTTTTTGCTCCTGTCCTTGCCTGCCTGCATTCTGTCTTCCTGCAGTCCCTGCTTAGTCCCTGTTTGCCTTCCCAGTCCACACCTGCTCTGTCTGCCCTGCTTCACTGCTCCACAAGCCTGCCTGCCACTGCCCACAGCAGCCTGCTGCTTCCCTGAAAAACCTCTTCAATCCGTGCCACCTGGGGCCGTGAGGATCTGTATCCCAGTGCCAAACTGCCTTCAGGATTAGGGTTAGGATTGAGAGAGCCAAAGAGCCTGCAGGTCCTGGAACACTGAGGCTGGATTGACATGCCATGGCAATCCCATCAGCACCTCAGCATTGCTGCTCCTACATCTTGCTGATCTTCACCACCCGATTTAGTCTGAGGATGTCACCCAGGATTCCCCCCATTCTAACCAGGGTTGATGGGACCACCCACTCACAAGACAGTCGATTTGGTCACAAAGATGACAGAACAGAGTCCCAAAAAACTAATAGATGGTGTCCCCATGGAGAGAAGGTGGTATTAGAATGTCAGACAAAATGTGTGAGGAACTAAGCTCAGAGAAACATAGTATGAACATGAGCACACACCCTTTCAGTGACTGGGGCAGGGAAGAAACTGTGCTGCCACAGCTTGCAGTGTACCCTCGACCTGCAGGTTGGGAGCCAACAGTGCACCCCAGGATTCTGGTGATTCTGTCCCTGTCTTTCTTATTCTCTCTTGGTCTCTCTTTCCCCCTCTCTCCTTAGTTTTCTCTTCCTCCCTAGTAGAGACACATATCCTTCATTATCAATTAATGCCTCGTTTGTGCTTGATTTTGTCCAAGAAATCTGTTTAAAAGAATCCCCCCCACATACAACAGAATGTTAAAAAGAATACCCCCCCCTTATAGCAGAATGCAACACAGTGTTTTTGTTTTACCTATTGTCCCTTGGGGAATGGACAAATTGGGTGCAGACATGTAGCAGGCCTTCTTGACATTGATTTTTGAAGGTTCATTAGATAAATGCTGACATCATAGATTGATGTCTCTTTAAAACAGTGCCTGGCACAGAACCATTGGGAGAATCAAAAATATCGACTTATCATGTTTGTGCAGGAGGCCCATGGAGATCTTCTGCATTAATGGGTCTATCAATTTAGGTATTCTTTAATTATTCTAATTGTACACCTTGCAGCTGGAAAGTGGCTTTATTAGGACTTTTGGCTAGGTAGTCACACCTTTCAAAGAGAAGAAATAGCAGTGAATTATCTACTTTGTCATCACATCTTGAATTGTTCAGGGAGTTTTTCTGTTTGTTTCTTTTTCTTTATTATGTGCTAATTTGCCTGTGTAATGTGGTGGTAAAAATGAATAGGGTTGCAGTGATGGGCCAATGCAGAGGCCAAAATGCTGTGTGGTAGTTTAGAGAAATAGATGCTGGTAAAATAAAGTTGATGGTTTTGTTCATGTTTAACCCCTCACCCTGGCACCATCAATAGATTGAAGACATCATTTGTATCTGCAAGTGTTTGTTTAATTAAGACCTCCTAAAAATCTTTGCTATTGATTCATTCCATTATCTTATTGATTAACTGCACTGGATCATGTACTTGCTCTTTAGTGGAAGGCAACAGTTTCAGCCTGCTGTCATTTACCCACAGATGTGAACAGTAAGCAATGTTCAGCATCCATGTCTGCCAAAGTGTCTTGTGTTTTAATGAAGTACTGGCTGCAGTTCCCTGTATTACATGAGAAAAGCCAGTTGTCTCCTGCTGGTGGTGTGACCAAGCATAAAGGTTTTCTTCCAGTTATTCATAAAGCAGCTGCTTACCGGGGAATGTTGGAAAGTTGTGCTTTGCATTTCTATGTTAAAATCTAGAGGTTTGAGTCAGAGCAGCAAATTAACACAGATGACCTGCATATCTCATTTTCATGGCTTGTAGTTTGTTTTTTTCTGTACTGAAAAATAAGGTAAACCAGGTCTTTTTATACAGCAATGTCATATTTGTGCCTTGCAGCTTCACCTCTTGGAGTGTCCTGCATAACCTACTATTAATATGTGCATATATGTGATAAAAGCATCTCACCACTGCCTCTCCGAAGATTTTTCTGAGCAAAGTTATTTAGCAGCAATATTCTGACTGCCCAAGAATTGTACTGTCTGGCTACACTTGTGCAGCCACATGTGCCCTTGTTTGTCAGCTCTTTGTCTTTGTTTGTTTTTTTTTTAAAGAATCCTTTCCTTATCCCATTGTGATTGCAGTGTGGCATGTAGTACCTTATTTTACTATTCCAGAAATGAGTTTCTGTGTTGGGAGTCCGACAACTCCAACCTGGGGACCAGCTGCCACAAGGTCACACGAGTGTAATGACCTCAGCTGCTTGCCCACCCTGGGGTGGGCTGAGTGATGCTCTCAGAATTGCTCATGCCACCTCTCAGATTTTTAGGGAATACCATTAGTGGCAAGAAAAAGGTGGTGACTGACAGTAAAATTATTGGTAAGTCTAAAGCAAGGGAAAAAAACCCAGCCCAGCATTTTCTCTTTCTGTCCTGACATTTGAGTGACAATCCAGATTGGACCAGGGTAACAGCCAATATTTCAGTGGAAAATTTTAAGACATTATGCATGCCATATTGAGGTGTTCCATAGGAAATAGGGCATATATTCTTTATTTTCACATGCTGCTCACTCTTGACATTTCCAATATACTATAGGTACTGTGGGTGGTCTCCTAGCGAATGCCAGCGGGTTCTTTGCTGCCCTTGTGAAGGAGGGGCTCTGAGACTCCCACCATGACAAAATCACTACTTTTTCCTCCCTTTTTTATATAAAATGAAAACTTCTCTACTTGAGCTCTTTTAAAATTCTAACTCAATTGAGACTTTTGTGTTTAGTTAAGTTTATATATCTGCTGGCGTGCTTTGTTAATTTAAGCCAAACCCTCAACTTTACCTTGGCAGAGTCAATGATTTTGTTGGGTTCCCTTCACCCTATTAAATGAGCTAGCACCGAAACAACATCCAGTGGACAGATTACTCTGTTCTGATTACTTTTCAGGGTCTTTGATGGCAGCAGTTGGTCCTGACTCAGCCTTTTTGGTACCTTACCATGGCATATTTTAGTGCCTCAGGTTATTTGTAACTGCATAAATGCTAAAATTAAATCACAAAGTACAAGTTCTTCAAGTTCTCGTTCTTGAAGCCATCTCTGAGAAAATGTCGTACAGCCTTTTTTCTTCCTTTTTTTTTCAGAATCCATTTATGTGCAAATAATAGGTTCTTCTGTTTGCTGTCATAAATAACTGTAATATTTATGATTTAGATATGTAATATGTATCACATATGAGACATTGCGAGTCAGGTTCTGGAATTGTGCAAGACAGGGTAGAAAGGACTACCTTGTTCCAAATTGTCTTTGTTTCCCTTCTGGTCCAGAATCATTAACTTTTTCTATTTATTTAACCCAAATGACTGCATCACTTTGGGGTTGCAGTTGTGGGAGATCCTGGCAATCTCTGGTAGTGGCTGGTGCTATCCTAGGAGGCTTTGTCTCAGAGCAGGTCTAGAACTGAAGCTTGTATTTGGTGGGGAATCAAAAGGAACACAAATACTTGCTGGGCAGGCCCACAGGAGGTGGAAGGACTGAGGCAGCATCCAGGGGACATGGGACAGGGTGGGACTTGTTCCTTCCTCTGACAGGCCTTTCTCAACTGCATGGGCTTGGCATCACCATGATACTCTATCTGTGCCATGTTTGGCTTGGATGTTTTGCTGAGCTGCAGTCTGCTCCTTTTCTTAGGTTCTGAGCACTTACTGTGATTAGAGAAGGCTCAGCCAGAACGGGCTCTGGCCAGTTCTTACCAATAATTGAAATGAGGGGAGAGGAGCTCCACGTGTCCCTTCTTGTTTCACCTGTGGGTGGGCTGATCAGGCCGACTGTTTGCAGAGAATTCATCTTAGATATTTGTACCCCTGATGGCTTTAAATGAGCTGCAGGAGGTTTTGGTGAAGCACAACTACCCTATGCCCATCACCTTGTTGAGGGCCCAGTTTACTTTGCCAAATCAGAGACACACACTTCATACTGGGCGATGTTGGATAAACTGGTAGGGGTATCCTGGCTGGCTCAGGGATTCTTAGGGAAATTTGGATTGTGAATTAAGATTTATTCATTTATGTTCACAGAAGTAAAAGTTCAGCATTTTTGCAGAAAACAGAATGGTTTTGTTTCTAAAATCCAACTACTTTGTAATCTTAAGTAATTAATTTATATCTCTGCAGGAAAATGTAAATAGTAGTAAGGAATACTGATATAAAGGGCAGCTGTGAGTCCTGGGGAAAATGTCAGCATTTGAGACTGTTTCTATAAGGACAAAAAGTCAAATTCATAAAAATTTACTGTAACCTTCAATTTAGAAGATGCTTTAGCACAGGTTAGTGAAAGTATTTTGTGTTCCAAAATTATGTATGGCTTTTGAGAGCTCCTTTGGATATATTTAGCTAAATGTAAGTTATTTGTTTTGAATATGTTAAAATGAGATTTTTACAACTGGAAATGTCTTTTCAAAATATCTTTGAAACATTTAATAAATTGGAACCAACCTGTTCCATCAACTTTTATGATTTCAAGAAATTAGGATTTTCTGGCAAAAACACGTTTCATTGTAAAGATCCCAGCTAAATCTATTGAAGATTTATTATTTATCATGGACCAAATCTTGCTTTCTGTACCTACATAAATAGTTAATGAAAGTGCTTCCAAGCATAAAGCATGAACTATTTGGACCAATGTTATAAAGTGCTTTGAGCTGGGAGAAATAGAGGCTGAAACATGGAAGTTACATTATAAGCAGAGTTATTTTTGTTCTGTAGAAAAACTTTTAATTGTCAAAGACTTAAAAAAAAAAAGTGATTTTTCCCCTTTTGAATCCTACAAGAGTTAACTTCAACAGACATCTAATATTATATTGTAGTTGTCAAAAACTCAGTGCTTCTGTTTTGATTACTGAAACATAGGTGGAGATCAACTAAACAATTATAACCTCCAAACAGCATTTCAGGAATTGTCAAACCGAGTGTGAGCTTCCAGTGGAAAGGACTTATTTTAAAGTTGAAATTTTGGTGTATAATGTCTTTACCAGTTTACAGCTTTGCTGACTTTTAATTGCTGAGACTGGCACAAGTGACTGCAGTACTTTGAAATCTGAATGGAAAGAACAGTTTGAGGTGAGGTCTACATTAAAACTCAAAGATAATCCAGCATTTTTGAGAAAGAAAATGTATAGGATTAATCTTGCTGAGTTTCTCCCCAAAATTACTGTTCACCGTTTAAGATAAATTAATTCTGAACACACTTCCTAAATAAAACTGAACTCTGTCAAAGTGAATGGGTTTCTTGTCTGAATGAGAACGGCAGAATAAGATCATATACATTAATATGAGGCATTACAAACTGAAAGCTGTATGTTTGAAAAAAGTTAATGAAACCTTCAAAAATCTTTTGTATTAACTATATCCACTCTACACATACAAGACAGCTTTCTCAACATATGGGGACGACTGGTAGTAAACATAATTGTGCAAAGCATGTCTAAGAACTTGGGACATCATCCTATTCTGAGCCCTTTGTTGCTGTCAGTATATTAACAATTTCCAGATTAATTTTCACATAGAATACTACAGAATAGAAATAACTACTTCATATTCAGCTATTCTTTGACTTCCTGTAGAACACAGTTCAAATGCAAACTGTGACTATCCTTGTACCTAGCATGTTTGCCAAAACATGACATAGAAAACTTTTCCACAGGTAAGACAGAATTTTCAGTGGTGTGGGTAGGTTCTTGTTACTTGCTTGTATTTGCTTATACTATTGGTGAACTTGCCCTTCCAGCAGAGAGCTTGGTAGGTCATTCCACACCAATGAGGAAAAAAGTGCACAACAGCACAATCTAAAAGTAAATAAACAAAAGCCTCAGTGGAATTTCAGCTCCGTAAAACTGTGTTGGGAAGATTTCTTTCTAACTTCCCTTCTTTTCCTCCGTCTGAGCCCAGATATAAGTCCATTAGGATTTCTTGGAGGCTGTAGCAAGTGAAAACAATCCTTGCTGTGATTGCTGGTGCACTCGTGTGGTTCTGTCCCTTTTCCCCTGCAGACAGAAATGTAGACTTTTCAGTACCTTTGGCCAGGGCTACCCTAGCAACCTTCTGTAAATGGGAAATACTTTGGAAGAAGGATTCAAAGGTGTGTAACTGCATGTTGGTTCTCATGCACCCCAAAAGGCTGGACTGTTTCTATTTTCCCCTTGGCAATTACTCATCTCTCTGTAGGTAAGCAAATAATTTCTCACCTGGAAATGAAACAATGAGCAAACTTGTATGAATTGCTTTTGCTTTCTGACCACTTATTGCTGAAACACTGAAGTTTAGTTTTAATCTTGTCTATACTTCTAGAGAGTCCCTAGGGGAAAGGAGCTGTTTTATGTTCAGCTTAGCCTGAAGCACTTGCGTCACTGTACAGTTCTGTATTGCTTGTTTAATAGACCACAAAAGTCAACATCTCTTTGGAAGAACAATTTGTGCTTAAAGTAGTCACAAATTCCGAGAGTTCCTGTTGAGGCAGGCTGTTGTGAGAAGCCCAAACCTGGAACAAAACCTCTTGTTCCCTAATTATAATGTTAATACTTGGGAAAACTTAAGCCACTCTGTGTTGGTTTATGGCAATAAAGGTTTGGGTATTTTCTTTCTTTCTTGCCCATTGTTTTTTGGGAAGTTGGAAATAAGTCAACATTTTTACCTTCAACTTAAGAATGTTTCAGTTGCATATTATTATGGAAACAGATTGCATCTCTGGGAAGAAACAATCTGCATTTAAAATATCTTTAATGAAAAACAGTCAAAAACTGGTTCACAGATTTATAGAATAAGTGAAATTGAAAGGGATTTCAGGAATTGTATAGACTAACCTTTTGCTCAGAGCATTATTATCAATGAGATCAGATCAGATTGCTCAGGGCTTTAGCCAGTCAGAGCTTGAAAACTTCAAAGAAGGAGATGGTGCAACTTCTTTGGGCAACCTGTTCTGCTACTTGGCTGTCTTCATGGGAAGAATGATTTTTATTTTTTTTTTATATCTGGTTAAAATATCTCATTTCAGTTTTGATGTTACTCCTTGTCTTCTCTGAAGAGCCAGGCTCTTCAATGTTTCCTTGCATGAATCTCTATGGCACTTTGTTGTTTTTTGTCATGCAGGTGGAATGCAAACCATTAACCTTGGCTCTGAGCCCTGAGTTGTCAGAGTAATTTTTGTTTTGCCTTTCTAGGTGTCCATTCAACTTGGGATGACCTTTTTTTTTTCCTGCAGTTGTAGGTGTCTGTCAGATAAATCCTGCCTTTGGTCAGAAGCACAAAACATTTGGTTGTTTAGTGTCTTAGGTTCTTTACAGGTGAAATGCAACTAAGTCATAATTTTCATAGGATGAGGCATGTAATGAATGCACTTACAAAAGTGCACAGTATACATTTATACAGGAAATGAAACAGTGAAGCTAATATAAGATTGATGAGAAAAATCTCACTGTCAGCATGTATTATAAAGTTTGTAGTATTACAAGCTGTATTGGATTTGTGTGCCCAGCATTAGGTTTAAAGAAAGCACATTAAAAGCCATGTATGGTTGCCTGCTTTCTTTTTCAACTATCAAACACAAAGCCACACATGAGCAATTTTGAGAGCTGAATATAACCCCTCTGACAATATCAAACCCTTGAGTTCTTCTGACAGCAACTGGTGAAGCCAGCTGATTTGTAGAATAACACTTCAGACAAGTGAAATTACTGTCCTCACCTGGCCATATTGAAATGATTTAAATTACTTCAGGAAAATCCATTTCTAATCACCTATAACCTTTTAGCAGTTTCTGTTGTGATGGATAGATAGTTTTACAGATTTCAGACAGTAGCTAGAACTTCCATCCTCCTGTAGAAGTGCTGAATAGTTCTATGTATAAGCTCATGGCTATATTATGTATGTTTTGTTCCACAAATCGTTAAACATTCCTGGCTGTGTGTAAAAGAATCAGGAGTTCTGGTGAGACCTGTGCCTGACAGTGAGTGCGTGGTGAAATGACTCAGAACCAGATATACAAAACATTGTGGGATTGTTAACAGTTTGAGGTTGACAAGATCTTAAATGTCTAGATTTTATATTAATCTTGAATTTTCCATCAAAAAATATTTCCGCAATTGTTTTTCACTCTTTTTGAAGGGAAAAAAATGTCAGCTTTTAAAAGGTGGCATGACCAAGCTAATCATGCTGTATAGTTTATGCACCTAGAAACATTAATTACTGACAGCTTAAGGAGAGGAAAGTGCAGGACCAAGGAACAAATGTGTTTGCCTCTCACTTTTATTGTCTGAGAAGATCTAGTTTCAATAACCAAGGTAAAACAAGCTGAACATAGGCAAAGCTAATTAAATAGAAAGCAAACAAACAATTTTTCATCTGTTTGAGGACTCAACACTTGTGGCAAAGGAAATTCACCAGTCCTGTGGAATAAGATATGAAGCTCATTTTTTAGCTGGACCAGGGACTGGCTGATGTACTAAAATGTAATAACCACCTGAGGGAGATGTGTAAAGAAGCAACTGTATGGACATGGCACCACCCACATTTGAGGCTAGAAGTAGCAAAAAAAGGTCAGAAGGACCAGTGAAGTGTCTTTTGGAAGCTCATTTTTTTGGACCTTGATCTTATGCTAGACAAAAAGAACAAGGAGCAATAGTAATTGAGTTGAAGATACTTAACATGAATTACAGCAATAGACAAAATGTACTGCTGATGTAAAATGGAGCAATCATGAGTGTAGCAGAAAACCTTTAGGGTTCATAGGGCTGAGCAGATTTTTTTATTATTATTAAATATTATTTCTGGTTTTTTTCCTTTAACAACACGCACAATTTTTATCATATAGTAATATTTTTTTCATCAACAACTATTTGAATCCATTATCTACATCATTATAGAATACATGGAAGGGGGAAATTTATGAAGGACATTATAAAATAGATGACTTACTTGGTCATTCCAGGTTGCTGAGATCAAATTTGAAAGCAGCTTGCTCAGATTTCTAGTCTGGTGTGCCCTAGCCCCTTGAAAGGTGCCTGTTATTCCCTACCCATTTGTTATAGTATCCTGTTCTTGGCAGGATGCCTACCATTTAAGGCTACTTTCATTAATCAGCCATAAGTTAATTTCTTTGCAGGCAGAATCTCTGATCTCATTATGTTGTCTTTAAAGCCAAGGACCTCAGGTTGTTGTATTTTTACTTTGATACCACTGTAAAAAGATAGACTTGAGTTAAAGAACTGTGTCTCTGAGGAATCATTTGTTAGTCTTTGAAAAAGTGACAGATTGGACAATCATGAAGCAATATTCACATCTTTAGTTAAATGTTAAAAAATTCAGTGGCTGATGCATTTCTGGAATGTGGATCATATCCTTAAAATAACCCACAGTCTTTGGACTGCCTTGCAAAGGTACACAGAATTATTCTCACAGGCTGCCTGGTGTCAGGGCTAAACACATAATTAAGTCAGTGATAACATGAAAAAATAATTTTTCCTGCCCAGTGACATGCAATTCTTTTTCTAGGGGTTATGTGCATATTTTAGCTTACAGCTGTGACTCTCTTTATTATACTTCTTTCTGAATTTTTCAATAGCACTCAATATGTTTAAAAGTTTTTAAGACATATGGGATCCAGGACTCCCATGTAGTACATTTCTTCTTTGAGATGTTTCTTTTTTCTTTTCTAAAAGGCTGATCACTTTTTCTTTTTTCTTTTTTTTCCTTTTTTCCATTTCTTATAGGTGGCCATTACCAGTACATGAGAACAGCAGTCTGACTTGATATATTGCATATACTATGAGTTTAATGTTTTTTTTTTTTCCGTTGCACTTCATTTCCCTAATGCTACCTGAGGTACTTCGAGACACATGCATCCCTGTCTTCTGTCTTTGAGAGTTAACTTCAACTGGAGCAATAAAATCTGGGTGCTTTTTAGAGCATTAAATCTGGCGAGTGGATATTTGTCATGATGTCTTTCAGGACCACCAGGTGTATGTCAGGGAGTGGGAAAGTTGCTCCACAGGTAACTCAAATCTCTCTGAGCAAGCCTGGTACATGAAGAAGCCATTTGTATCCCACTGAGTCCCATAATGTTGAGAACGTCGCTGAGATTTACACGGCTCCAATCTCTGCAGCTGATAAGGAGGGTGGCTGCAGCAGGGCGGCATCCGTGTGACCTCAGTCCCTGTTTCTCGTGCTTCAGAGTGGCACTGGTGGGGTTTTTGGGTTTTTATTTGTTTTGGTTGTGGCTGGGTCAAAGCTCCTGCGAAGGGTGCGTTTTATGAAAGCAGGCAGCTGGAAAGTGGTTACATGGGAGAGCTCGGGAAGGGAGCCACGCTGCCTCTCGGGGATGAAGTGGGAATGCTGGGTCAAAGGGAATGTATTGGCAGAGACCCTGAATGCCTCTTCCCATAGCTGACTTAGGGTTGACCCAATGCTTTTAGACACAATTGTTGTCAATGGTATTGATCAGATGTTCTGATAATCCAGCAAGCTTTCTGATGTGTTAAATTCCCTCCTTTCACGTGGTGTTAAGTGTGGAAGAAGTATATGTAACTCTCAGTGGACACCACCAGAGGATGACTGCTTGCCTTCAATTGTTCTGCACATGCCAATTCCAATTAGTCATTTACTAGCCACTTTTAACACTTCCTAGCAATTCTGTGTACTCCTTCAAATATACTTTGTACTTCAGGAGTTTTAGTTTATGTTTTTATCAAAACAATTACACAGAAAGTTTTATTTTCATCAGACATAGAAAATGCTGAATTAAATTTATGCTACCCATGGATAAGAAAGTGTATGTTCAAACTGAAAAGTGGACAAAGAAGCTATCAACTCCAGAGGAGCAAAATTTTGTATTTAAAGCAATATAAATATGTGTGACAGGAGCAAATGTAACATTTGAATGTATGCTAGAATTTGCAATGCATCTTGGAAACTTACCTTTGCTTAAGCTTCTGATTTCTTTTGCATAGTTGCTTGATAGTTGTATGAACAACTTCTTTCTACAGAAAATATCAAATTTTCAATCTACTTAACTTGTGCTTTGGAGCAGTTACAATGTAAGAGGAAGGATGTGATTTTCAAGACCTCTTCCTTCTTGTTTTTGTGCAGTCATGTACAGTAACAATTCCCATTCTCTGTCACCACGAGCTCAGAAGAGCAGTTAGTGCAGACAAGATCAGATGTCACCAGTTTTGTCCAAAGGGTTTTGTGTGATGTCCCACCTTGTCACCACCTCCTCCCTTGCTCCTGCACTGGAGAAGGGCAGGAGTGCAGCCCAGGAGCCTTCTGCAGCCCACGGGAAGGCATCCACAATTCCCCTTTATTCAAAGTGAGACTTAATACGGCAAGAAATGGGTTAATGATTGTATCTCCACTTCAGCAAATGAGCAATAAAGAGGTAGATTAGGAGAGATGAAAAATTTATTGCAAAAGTGGCACAGAATTATGAAAAACAAAATGATTTCATTGAGTGGGGGTTCTGTTACCATAATCCTAACAATAAACTCCGTTACAATAATAATGGGAGAAAAACTAATTGCAGCAAGGACAGGACAAATCTTTTTTAATCCTCCTTGTCATCTCAACTAAATCCAAACCTATTTGTATTAACCTTTGCTGACAGAGTCACATGATGGACATAATTTCTAGTAATTTACCAGCAGTAGATATAACCTTTCTTCATCAAATATTCATAAAGGCATGATTCTCAATGATTTTCTGTCTCTTTTCATATTTACAGCTTGTTGTCTTCTTCCTTTTTACTATAATTTGAACACAATTGAAGTCAGATGGAATTAAAGTGGAATTGCTGTGGTGGCTACAGTACCTCAAAGCAAAGAATAAGTAATTGAAATTTCTTATAAGTCGAGCTCATGCTGTACTCTGATGGGACTGCATTAAACAATCCACATGTCCTGTCTTTTGAGGGGTTAAAAACTCAACCCAGATTAAATGGCATCTGTTCTTGTAATTTGCATAACTCTTTAAAATATGTGTGTCATTCATCTGCATAAAGACACGTGGAGTTGGAAGCATGAGCTTGTACTGAATCCTTGGACAAGGTGTTTGCCTCATGAAAAGAAATGCTGTGAGCTCAATTCTTTCTTAAGTTGTAAATAAGACTGACCATTAAACTCTGTTCAATTGTGCTAGTGTAAAACTGATGTAAAGTTTGAAAATAAATCAGTTTGATTGAGGCAAGCTAGAACTAGTATGAAATCTGGACTGTGCATCTCTTCTAGGAAATTTAAATATGAAATATGACTATATATAACATGTAATATGATCACACTTCACAGTAGTTTTTGTTTCTAATGAAGAAATTAGACAATTTCAATGCAAATATAAAGAATGCCGGAAAATATTAAACTGAGATTAATATACATAAAATATTATGTGATAAATTCTAATACTTTAGACTGGTGTATTTGAATTTAAGGTGATTGAGCAATTGCTGTAAATATCCTTTGCATCATGCTATAAACTGAAACTGTGCCTGTGAGTAGCTCTGATAGACAATGTGGTGTCACTGTGCTCATTCTCACCAGAGGAGATTGTGGATAAGTGGAAACATTATAAATTATTTAAAATAAGCTAAATAAGTGCTTTTTCAGTAAGCATAGTGTGCAGAGAATTTTAGAATTTATTTTGTTTCTTGACTAGTTCAGGTGCTGATTTCCCATGCAGTGAGAACATGTTCCTGTGACACCAGAAGGGGGGTTGGTGTTTGGATAGAGCAGTGATGAGGCCATAGAAAGTAGTTAAATATGCCCTAGAAGGAGATGAGCTTACAGGTAAATACTCTCTACTGGAGCAGTTGATATGCCCTTATTACAACTGAAACTAAATTAAATACTTTGGAGAAAAATGCAAAGAAGCTGTCTTGGAAATAGGAAAAGTTATTTCAAAAGGCATGGAGACATATATAAAGCTATTGCTTCACTTCAACTTTACAGAGAATTAGAGCAAATCATATGTATTACTTCAGTTATTCTAGCCTTTATCAAAGAAAAGCCCTTTTTATATCCATAGTAATTATTAAATAAAAGGAATTATTCCATAAATGACATGTCCTTACTTAAACACTCAAAATTACTAGTTTTCAGAAATAAACATTTTTAATTACCAAAATTAAAAGCTGTCCTAATTTTCCACTGTTTTAGAATAAAACTGAAATAAGTATCCTTGTTTGTATATAGTTAGAACTTTAAATTAATTGTATAGCTCTTTAAATAAAAGAATTTTATAGGAATGTGCAAAAATGCATTTCCTTTCAGGTGGCAGTTTTAACTATTGCTGATAAAACATTTATAAACTCCATAAGTAACATTAATGGCAATTTCAGGTCTGTCTCATATAGGTTCTGATTGCCTGAACTCACAGCTGATTTATCTTTAGAGGTACATCCAGTGAACACCTTAAAGTGCAGACTGCTTTCAGGAACAGAAGGCCAAACAATTAAGCATAACTAACATCCTCTAATCAGCTATTGATATGGAACTATGGTTTCTATGGTTTATTCTTTATGGCTCAGAACACTGCAGTACCATAAAGTTAAATGAGATACCCCAGATCGTATTCAAATTTGGGGACAGAGTCAGAAGTTACACAGAAAGTCTGTAAAACTTGTATGCTGTCTTACCATTATTCAATATTTTCTTCTTTCTCACAAATAAACCCCCAAAAATCATAGAATAAACCACACCCATTTATTCACTGTTTGTGCCTAAATTTGTAGAATTCTACTGGGAAAATTATGGTGAAAATACCATATTTTTACCATGACCAGCATAGGAAGAACTTTACAGGGCTTTTCATAGATTCATGACAAACAAAATATCTTCAAAGGGCTTATGGAAAATACAGAAGGAACTTCGTTATTCACTTGTATGTGGGATGTGATAAAGGGAATCTGAAACCAAATATTGGGGTGGAAGTGGTTACAACCTAGAGATTCCCCCCCTCTTTTCCATATCACCTTATTTTATGAGGTTCTGGCAGTCTGCAAGTTTACAATAACCAGTTGTGATGCAGTGAAGTGGACACCAGCAATCTAATGCAGTTGATTATTCAGTCATAATATAGAGGGAAACTGCACTGGGTTTTAATACATTTCATATTATATATGTGATTTGTTTTGTAGTGAGTTAATTATGTTTTAATAAGTCAAACTGCTTGCTCTCATGGGAATATGAGGGAGGATTCAGTGCAGGGAAAACACACAGAGTTTGTAATTTAGGCACAAATTGAAAGCATGGGTTTAGTCTGTATTGTAAAGACAGTGCTTTAAAGTGGCTGGCATGTGTTTACAGGTTATTTCCAAGAACATTTCCTTCCTGGTTACTGTGCCAAAGTTATGCTCCTCTTTAGCTGGCAGAAGTCTTGACATGGACTCTGAGTTTACACTGTCTTCATGTTTAGAGAATTGGTGTTTATCAATGTAATGATAATGTTCATGGTAATTCCAGCAGCCAGTAGTGAGTGTGGCTTAGTGCTCCAGGTGAATCTCAGGCCCTTCATCTGTGCAACTGCACCCAAAGAGTGAGACCACCAAGTCAGCAGACTCCTGAAAAACTGGTTTTTCCATCAGTCCCTCTGCAAGGGCAGAAGGTTACTGGGACTAATCAAGTTGGTCTTGTGGGTAGCCAGTGAGGCTTTATGGCTTCCCAGGTGACCTTGGTCCTGTAATGTACCGTAAAGGACTTGCTTTCTCCATTAATAGTTTGTTTTTGAGAGCTGGAAAGGCAACGTGTAATACAGCTGCTTTTCCTGTTTCTTCCATAATGATATTCTGAACAAGCAAGATGATGTCCTTTGATTCAATGTGACCTTGTATTTTTGGTGATTCCACGATGTCTTTAGAGAAAATAATAAATGAAGGTATAAACATGCTGTTTGGTTATATATTCATAAATTACATCAAAAAATGTAATACTAAATAAATTTATGTGTGTGTACATACCTTCTGGCCAATTCTCTTTTCAGTTAAACCTATGTATATTAAACATTAGACTTATACCTGTCTATAAAAACTGCAAGGGAATGGAAGATGAATCTTCCTAAAAGGTTTTTTTCCCCACATAAGGGTTTTTCTCTCCATAGTGGTGCTGAGTTCAAAGGCTAAACTGGTTCTTTTGGGACTTTGAAAAGAGAACTCTTCTGTCTTCTTTCCTTCTCCTGGAGTATCTTTTCCACTTAAATATATAATTTTACAGCAAGATCTATTACAAGGAGCTTTGAAAGTCTTATTTAAAGTAAGCTCATTAAAGAATGGATATATAAAAGTTTGAGCATCATTGTATTTTGGATTTTTATGTCAGTTGTTTTGACTTCTATCACAAGCTACTAAATTTTGATGTTTTATGCCTGTGCTAGCTGTGTAACTGCATAGTTTCCAGGCAGGAATCTTTTCTTGAGTTGAAGATGTCAGAAATGAGAAATGTTCTATTCCTTTAACAGTTTTTCCCAGTGTGTGATTGACTTCATTGTAAAAAACACAGATATTGTAATTTCAGCCCCCACTGCTAGAAAAGAGAGATCTTCCATACAAGATAGTTCCCTTCAATTTATCATTTATAAATCTGATAAGTGAGGCAAATTGAATAAACCATTATCATGTGTTTTTCACCTGTCTCCACAGTCTCTTTTCTCTGTTTTCTTCAACCTACTTCTAAAAGGCTGGAAACAAGGCTATTCCTTTTTATTCTCATTTTGTTTGTCCATCAGTATTTGTTTTCCAGAAAAAGTGCACTGATTGTCGTGCTTTATATATTCAAGTTATCTGTCAAATGAGTCCTGTACCAGATTTTCTATTGCCTGGTAATCTGCTACAGAGCCTATAGATCCCAGGAGCACTCCATCTCCCTTGGCATGATAGCAATGCTCTAACAGTCTATAATTTCCAGAATTCAAATCAGCATTATTGGGCCACAGAGTTCTTCAGTCTGTTCTGAGTTAATTGCCCAACACAGTGCCAGACATCAATATCTCTACGAGGCTGTGTGCAAAGGTGGATGTTGTCTGTGTCTCAGCTCTGGAACAAGCTGAGAAAAAAAAGGTTTGAACACTAAAAGCTTGGTGGCACAGCCCTAGCTGACTTCTGCCAAGTGAGGTTTTTACATTGATAGTGAAGTATTTAATTCCTAAAATTCAGGAATGGCGAAGAACGCATTTTGTTGCCATTTAGAGCCTGAAGTTGTCATAATGCAAAGGTGTTCTCTTGAAGGTATTTAAAGCCTTCTAGTTAGAAAGGTTATAAATATATTAGGAAGCTTGGTGCCTAGTTTAAATCATGAGACAAATAAAAATGAACAATATTTTTCTAATATCTTGTCAGGAGGAACTTGGAAGAAGAGGAGGAAGTGCATGGAGCATTCCTCAGGGGCCTGAAAAGAACAGGTGGTTATAGTGTGATTTCACCAGTGTTTCACCCTGGCTGTGCAGACAAGTCAATGTCAGGTAAACTGAGGAAGTCATGATGTTGTGGAGAAGGGAGATGAAACCAATAGCTGTTATCAGAAATAGCTACTTCAGGCCTGTCAGTGTTCAGGCAGGCAGCAGTGTCCTCTCTGCTCAGTTGTGGTGAAATGCTGGAAAAGCTCAAGTGAAAGTGCAAAGGACAAACTCTGTAGGAGAAGGTCTAAGAGAACTCATCCTCCTGAGGAGTGTCATTAACTCCCCTAGATACTCCTACTGGCACTTGAGTGAGCAGGATAGAGGGTAAAATTTCCATGTAGAGCTGCACATATCTGAAAAATACAAACTACAGATTAATAACTCCTCAGGAGCACTTAAGAATTGAAAAAAGAAAAAGGGACACCTGCTGTTTGGACTGAATAGAGGAGGATTATGTAGCTACTGCCAAAACCCTTAAAGTTTACATTCACTTCTTGGCATTATGACAGGCTGGAGTAATAGCATTCAGCAGAGAAAAAGGTGACCACATTGCATTGTAGATTGATATGATCACAATATTATTTGAAAAAGCAAACAACATAGGAGGGATATTAGGTCAGTTGCATACTCAGGGAAGCAGTGTTTCTTTTAACAGGAAGAGAAAAAAAATTTCATCAGCAGTTCATTGTAAGGAAGCTCAGCTGGCAACCTATAAACTAGGAAAAATGGGAGTCTGAAATAAAACATTCCTAGACAAAATAAAACATATAGAAGGTTAAAATCACCCAGTTTTTATAAAGGTTAAATAACTGTTCTTTAGCAGACACAGAACAAAGGATGACAAAACAGTAGGTCTCTTGTGAGTGTAGCGAAATGGATACTTTCCATGATGTATATCTTGATTTTCCATGAATTTGCACAAAATATGGAGGGATGGACAATAAATGGCACCCAACAACAAAAGATTTCTCTTTCCTTGACATCAGAAAATTACACCATTATGCACAGAGTTTGAACCTGAGAGTGTAATGTAGGTTACTTGACAGAAACCCCTGAGAAGTTCCTCCGGTAGGTTACTGATTTTACCTGCGTTACTTCAGGGAACTTGCAGCAGATTTTTGCCCATGAGTTAGAATGTTCAGTGCAGCACAAGGACTAGGGACTAAATGCAGACAGAGGGGTTGGGGTAGGGATAGGATGGCTGCCTCGGGTCCTTAAGAGATGTTTCAGATAATCCTGTACATGTGTGTGGATGTGCTTTAGCGGCGATGCAGGGATCACCTCCCAGGCCCTACACAGTGGGGCTTTTCAACCTGTGCTGAACCCAAAATATATTTGAAAGTTCTGCTGAGCTAAGTGAGATTTAAATGTGTGACTATGATTTCACTCAGAACTGAGAGAAGATTGAATCAGGTCATTAATTAACTAATATAGGAGGTCTTTGGAATTCTGATGTGGTGTTTTAGGAGGAATCATATGATAAAATAACATCAGTAGCCTTGCAGGTCACTCAGCACAGCAGATGTTAGCCTCTCTTGTTAGAAAACTTCGGGTTTTATCACCATTTCATGGTACAGAGTAAGTCAAGAGTAAGCACATAAATGAATTTGAATTGTGCCTTGCAAATACTAACAGAATAACCCATCTGAACTACTTGTAAGGCATTAGCACCATATACTTTATTATGTTTGGGCTGTTCCCTGTGGCAATAACTTCAAGAAGAATTTCAGGAGTAGTTGCATTATCTATTGCAAAGCAATTTTTTACTTTCTGTGGAGGCAAGGTAGTTTTACGAATAACTCTGAAGTTTATTCTGAAGGCCATTTCGTCGTCCGTAGATCTTGCGATATTATGTTACCTTCTTTCGTTTCAAATTCACAGCATAAGAAAGAAAAAGAATGACATAAATTGGATGTTAGAAGAGTTCTGAAGATAGACATCAGAAGAATTCAAGAGTAAGAAGAGAACTCAGCATTATTTTTTATTTTCCATTCTAAAGTAAAAAGAGAACAAAGCATCAAAAGCATCAGTAGTGAGAGAGGGAGCTCAAAGCCAGGACTATATATCATAGCATATAAAACAAGTGAGTTGGCACCACCAAAAGGTCTAAAGTCCTAGTCTGTGGTTTAAAGTCATTGATATTGCAGTCAGAAAGATCTTTTAACCACAGAAGTATGATGAAGAGCTGTGTGCATTTGTTGCAATAGATGTTTTAGGTTTTGCCTGCTAGTAGCATTTTGGTGCTCATTAGGGTGAATAAGTGTTCACAGTGCTGAGAGAATTCAAGTTCACTGATAGGGTGCTATAGATCAGAATCTTGCACTTTTTGTAAGTACTTCTGAAAATAATGGCTGTGAATGTAGGCCAGGATCAGATACATGTACTTCATCTTGTGTTTAAGTGGATTGAATGCAATCATATTCCATAAATTAAATTATATTCTAGTCTAGTAACTTTAAGTCATCATCCAGTCTATACTGGAGTTTTCGTTGGTTTTAAAAAATATTGCAGAATTGCCTTAATTCAAAAATTTTGAAATATAGTGATGCTGAACTTGAAAGTGAGAAATATATTTCTTCACATTGTATTTGGGCAATGGAAATTATTTACAAGTGAAAGTAGAAAAGGACATTTCAAATATCTATATAATGTTTGCAGTTATTTGAAATGCAAAGGGCAGTAGAAAAAAATCTGAGGTCTTGCTTGGTAGTCAGAAAGATTTACTCTGCTTGTAGAGAAGCAGCTTGTTGAGCATATTGTTCCCGGGGTTTTTTTTGGTCTTTTTTTTTGTGGCTGGATGTACTGTAGCTTTTCCTGGGATATCAAGTCTATTTCTCTGCTAGCACTGATATTTTTTTTGGTGGTGTATTTTTATAGTGATTTATCCATAAAATATCACTGAATAAAGCAGCAGCCATGGAGAAATTCTGCCGTGTTTGAAATGTGATTACTTACATGAGGCTTTCATTTTTTTATTCCTAAACTCCTACTTCCTCTTCTTGGGCCTCTCTTGTATCTGTTTTCTCATTTCCCTATTATTTGTTCCTTCCTGTGTTCTTTTCACCTCATGTTGACCTTAAAGAAACTGTGTTTTAGCCCACAGGATTGCATTGCTCTTACAGTAGGAGCTCCAATATATGTTATAAACATTCTGGTTGCAGGCTACAGCCAAGGTGCACAACACAGGGAAGACAATGTCGTTCTGCAGCACAATAAACCTTTAGTTTTGTTTGTTTCTTTGTCTCCTAAGCCTCTTAGGCATTCAAGGCCATAGCTCTCGATAGAAGATGTGGTATAAGCTCCTCTTATATGTGGGAGTACATATATGTATATATGTATAAACAGAGAGATGTCTGTATGTATACACATGTATTTATGCCTTGAGTTATAATGATAAACAAGATTTTAATTTCAATCTTGAAAGAGTCTTGGAGTTGTTAACATCTCACATGTGGTGCTTGCTATCCATCTATCATAGCCTCCTTTTGGCTATTGAAATGTGCAAATTCACTGAAATGGAGCAAAGCAGGCAAGAGGTGCATCTTAGTAAGAATCTGAGAGGATCCAGGTGGTTTCTGGGGCAGGATCTCCATTTGGTGTCACTCTCCCTTATGAGCCATGCATGCACAAGGGACTGTTCTGTGTAAAATCACACGTGAAGTCCTTGCACAGTGGTTACTACAAACATCTAACGTCTGCAGTTCCATTCAGCTCCCAAGTGCTGCCCCTTCTGGGTCACCCTTGCTTTGGTCCTGATGGAATTTGGGGGATTCTGGGGGTGGTTTGTGTTTGCAGCCAGCAGGAGTGGTGCAGGAGGGATTACATTGCTTTGATGCTGGGAAGATACAGACCCTTTCTCTCCAGACTGATTTAAGGATCAAGTAATGCGGTTGCTGTTAGTTGCATTCAGTCATGTTTCCTTTGATTTTACTTTCCTTATGTAACAGGGATTTGTCATACAGCAGTTGATTTTTATTAACATGAAAAGGTGCCTTATGGAAAAACATACACTCAACAAGGAAAATGTTTTAGCTTTCTCGCAAAAGGGCAGACCCTAAGTTCTTTGGAAAATGGGATTGCTAATTTTAAATGAGGTGGCATTAAATGGGAGAGCCATCCTCTTGCTTTAAAATGATCCTGTGTTTACATTTTTGCTTACCTATATGAGTTTCACATAAAAAAAGAGTAGAAAAGACAAAGTGAAAGAGTAAATGGTGCTGGAAGCATCATTAACTTTTCAGATGACATTCTTCTGGAAAATAGTGTCTTTCAGAAAAAAATGAAAATATTCATGGCTCAGCCCCAGGTCTTCCAGCAGTCTAATACTGGCAAGGGAGGGCATCTGTAGCCCCCTGGGAAGTGGGCTGTGGGGATTTCCTTTTCTCCTCTTTGTTGGTTTTTATTTCCATTTCCTTTTCCTCTCTTTTTTTCAGTCATTTAACGCTGTTCTGCACAGCAGAGGGGAGCATCTGGCCCCAAGTAAACACCCAATAAAATAAGTGGGGGAAGTTCACAGCTCCCTTGGTGCTATTGCGTCTGTCTGTCTGGTTGTGGACTCAACAAGATAACCATGCATCAAATTACATTGTCCAGGCTATCTTCACAACCAGAAGTGCTTGAAACCTTATTTTAATAGAAGCTTAGATTCTAGAGAATACTATAAAATCTCTCCAAAGGCTCCAAATCAGCAATTCCATCTGTGTTTCTGCAAATGTAGAGGAACAATGCCCCAGCTGATTATGCAAACAGAATGAAAATAGTTATTTTAAAAGTGCATAAAATCGATACTTTGGGGAAAACAAGTCAGCTGTGTTTATACTCAGCATATAGCAGACATTTTGTTTCTTTGTCTGAAAAAATCATAGGAAAGCAAGGATTGCAAGTGAAATAAAACAGCCGATCATACAGTGCAACAGAGGGAACTGGAACATCAGATGTCTCAGCAAAGGCTTAGAGAATTTTAGGTTCCTTTTGAGAGAATATAAATTATATTGAGGTTGATATATTTGTACGTTGTTTGAAGTCAAAGCCAAATATTCTTAACACGGTGGGAATAACTCCCTTCCCATTGCTGATCATGAAAAGTATGTAACTAAATCTGTGTCTGTGGTGCTGAAAATTTCCTCCTAAATGCTGTCTCTTTTGGACTAATGGGATTTTTTGCAAGTATTGGTGTGAAGGGGTGTGCATATAAATATGTATAAACGTGCTTCTCATACAGTCAGGATACATTCCTTGAACACATATTATTCTAAAAACAGGAAACAAAAGCATCTGAAAACGGGACTGAAAGGGAACAATATTTAGACCTATAAGTTAAATTGGATTAAACTTCATCCTTCAACAAATGCCATGTTATTTATTCAGTGTTTCTCTGGGGGATTTCCCTACCCCCTACACTTTATAGCGAGTAGTGATGTTTCTTAATTAAAAAATCAAACAAACATGGAATTGAGGCTGCCCCACACAGACGTTCTCCTGTGGGAATAGGAGGTGCACTGATTTTCTCATGGACAGTTTCTGGGTGTGTTGGACACAAAGGTGGGGGAACACTGCGTCTGGGGAATCCAAATTCTCATTGTGCATCTGATGCCAGGATTGTTCTCAGTGCTGCAGAGCCACCTCCCAGATATTGCCCTTTTTAGGGGAGAGCTGGTGAGGAAGGTCACTGATAAACTCATCAGAAGTCAGGTAGATTTCTGTTTATTAATTAATTCTCAGTAGAGATTACTGTCTTGGAGAAAGGAGATTCTTGTTTCCTCTTTTCCTTCATTCTTTCCACACAGAGATGGAATGTTTCTGAGGTTTCAGGGCTTTACAGTCCCCACTCTATAGCTGAAACAAACCTTTATCTTTTTCCTTAGTTACTGAGCTAAATAGTTTAGAAAGACTGAAATACATTTTGACAGATTTTAATTAATATTGTAGGAGGAAAGTATTTTAAGTTATTTACAATTAAGACAAAGCAACATATTTTTTTTTAATGATTTTGAGTTGTATATATTTTTTACAAATGCATATGAAGCACATTGGTGCACCACTTGAAAACTCCTTTGGTTGGACTCCACCAGTGTTTTAGTTGCTGTTATTTCAACATGTGGAGGGTTTTTCTCATATTTACCTGGTTTACTATTTGAGTAATAATAGAAACTCTGACATTTTCAAGCTGATGCAACTGTTGTTCCACCCTGTTTAGTGTAAGGTTCATTGATCTCTCCCCTGCCTCTCTGTGGAACAGCAAAATGCACTCTGCAGGCCAGAGTTAAAGATGGATTCTGCTATAGATTCACTTTGTCAACGTACACACAAGGCTGGCTGTTTTCAGGCTATCCCATTTTGTCCAGTGATGCCTCAGGATATTGTAGCCAGCGTCCTCATTTCCAATGGAATGGTTTATTCTGAAGGCATAAAGCTCTTGAGTCAGTGACTGTAAACTTTGGTTCTGTGGTAAGGGCCAAAAGCACCAGTGACATGAACCATTATCAGCTTTTGAAAGAAGCAGACAGAGAGATCATCTGACACGCCAGCAAATGTATTTGTTCTTGTATCTTTGTGCAGCTGATATGTTTTTTTCCTTCGATTAATATTTAACTGGTATTGCCTCTATCCGTTTCTTAAAACTGGCACTCTCTTTTCAAGTTTCTTATCTGGAAACAAACTCATTTTGTCCCTTCTGTAAATGCAGTCCTGGTCTCAGCCATTATTTATGGCTGGGCACACTGTAGTTACAGCACATGAAAGAACATCAGCAATGACTTATTTTAAATGGGACAGACTTCTTGGGAATGCACTGGGGATTAGATGTCCAAAAGAATGAAGCACTGCTCTCTTTCCATCTGGCCACTTCATTTCACTGCTTATTTGGGACCAGTACTTCTAAAATCTAGTTTGCAAAATCAAATATTGATTTAATTTGTTTTGTCCTTAAAAGGTAGAGTAAACCTGGGAGGGTTTTACTTGTGCAGTATCACAGGAGGGACAAGCAGGGAACAACTGAAAGAAATGCTTTATCCAAAGTTGGCAATTTTCTGATTGGTTAAATAAAAAGACTAATAAAATCTTTAGTCTAGATTGAACTCACTAACTTTCAAAATGTCAGTTTTGGCATGAAAAATTAGAATCTTGTTGGTGATATAGCCATTTAAAAAATGGTATTTCAGTAAATTCATATTTTCTCTGTCTTCTGTTTTTTCAATAAATAGTCTTTAGGATGCAAACTAAAAAAAGTGTATACCAAGTGAAGGGTTTTTAATTATTAGCTTCCTTATGTTTTATGGAGTTTAAACAAAGACATCAGAAAGTATTCCACCCTAACCTGTGTCATAATGAGGCATAAGTCAACCCGTTTTCCAAGCACCTTTCAAAAGACCTTTCGTGATGTTCCAGCTGAAATACTGATTCTATATATGCTATTTCTTCTAAAATAAGCTAAATTAGAAGTCAAGCTTTCAATATTTTTTGAATATGTAGATCTCATGTCCTGAATTAGTTCTCCAGAAAAAGCTCTGGGAGAGCATAGGACTGGTTTCCCTTGGATGCAGGTGATCAGGCTGGAGTAGTGATCATCTGTGCAGGATGAGGGCACCAGGGACACAATGGCTGTTGAGGATCTTGCTCCCAATGGAAGAGTTGCCATTTCTTCAGCTGTTTTTTCCCCGCTGTTCTTTGGGAACAGTGTGTCCATTCTCCCAAAGGGCATGGAAAGCTGTCACATACCTCCTTGGAACTCTTGGTCAATTTGAGTTTTTACTTTAGAGTTTTCCTGTTCTTTACTGAGCAAGTCAGTTTGATAAAACAATTTTTTTTCCTTTGTGTGGCAACTTTGAAGTACAGAACATCACATCTTGTTAGTCCATGTTGTATTAGCTGACTTACAATGCCAGTAATGTAGCCACCATTGTAATTGAATTATATAATTGAGTATCCCTTGCAAAATTTCACTTTGAGAAACTATACCCAGCCTTTTTCATTCCTTCCATAGTTTCTTTTGGATGGTGTTTATTATTATGCTTCTTAGCTCATGTGCATTGTGAATAGTTTCTGGAAATGTGTTTATACTGAAATCTTGGCCTTGTTGACATCAGAGAGTTTCAACAGTGACTTAAGTGGTCTCAGGTTTTAACTGTGTTGCTTTCAGCAGCAGAAATAAATTTGTCATACCTGTCAGTGACATACACTTTATAAAAAGGAAAAGTCAAGGTAAAGGTATTTGTCCTCGTGTATATAATCTCATACTTTCTCTGTGCTTTGCATGATTCAGATAGCTGAGAATCCACTGGATCCTCCTGTATAGGCTCTGGCAACTAAGAGTGTCATCTTGAAATGACATGAGATTATCCTAATACTAAGATTAGAGTAACTATGTGTAGTTTACATAATAATTTCCATGCTGAGTTTGAATATTAAAAAATCCAAACCTACAAGCAAATCACCATGTTCCAGGTACCTATCCTAGCAGGATTTGTGTTCCACAGCAGAGCTCTGTGTTGTTACATTAATAACCCATATTTGTGTAATATGTGACCCATAGGTGTAAAGTCATTGTGAGTTTTCAGAGTGAAAGATGGTGTCTAAAGAAGTTGCTGCTCTTGCTCTTACTCAGAACAGCACAGCCCCATGTTAGCAGAGCTGTGCCATTTTAAGCGATGTCAGTCTGGGTTTCAGGAATGCATTTGTCTTAGTAAAGTGATTCAGATGCTTTTTTTTTGCCTGGGCCATTGTTTTAAAAGTTACCCTGAAATTTTTAGTAACACTAAAGTAACACATTTTTTCCAGCATAAATGGAGGGAGAAAATAGCTCCCCATAAAAAACATAAAATTTCAGGAATGCTGGAGTAAGCGTGTATAGGTGTGAGCTTTTGTACCTGAAGGGCAAATGCCCCATCCTCTCCTTCTGACCATATCAGTGCATGGGGAAGTCAGCCAGACCCATTTTCTTTATCTTACCCTATGAATTTCCAAGGCATCTCCATTGGTCTTTGAACTGCTGGGAATAGGCAACTAAATTAGAACCATCTCAGGTTTATAAAGACTGTTTATATCCTCACTCTTAATATGCCTGTGCAGTCTGAGCCACAGATTGACCCCTATTGATCTGATTTGACTACGCTTCTGTGGAGTAGACAAACAGTGCAAGAGAATCCAGGGGCTCTAATTCACAGTACCTTATTTAGGTTCCTAGGTAATAATTCTTATTTGCATTAATCACATTCATTAGCAGAACACGAGGCCCCCTCTTGCCTTCTATGCATTCCTGTTCCTGACAACAGAACAAGAAGGTATTTGCTCTGAAGAAAGAGTGTTTGAAGTATATTGACACTTGATACTTAATAGTTGCAAAACTTAACTATTAGAAAAAAGATGTTTTTTCAAATCAATGACTCACGCATTACTGTAAAATATATTGATTAAAAACAAAGCATAATGTTAGTCATTTAGTCAGTAGAGTGATGCAATACTGAAATAAATTTATCCTTTGACTTTTGCATTAACCTTTTATTGACTGCTTGCATACTCATAATTAACACACACTTTAGCTAGCTTGGTTAATTTTAGCATCATGATCAGTGTCCTCTAATGTAGGTGACACCCTGATCACCAAAACTCAGTGCAGTCCAGGGAACCATGAGCAGGCAGGTGTCTCTCAGTGAATGCACACCTGCCCATGGAGATATCAGCCACCTTCCAGGGAAAGCATCATGTGCTGTTATGCAGATTGTCAAACAGTCATATAAATGTTTGTCATCACTTAGCTAATATTGGTAAATATTAATGAGCAAAGTCCATTTGTCAAAAACAAACAAAAAGGTTATGAAAATTATGGGAGCTTTAGAGGGTAGAGGGAGTGACAGTGTGCTCTTCAACAGTAACTAAAAATGGGCTTCTTTAATTGAAACTATCACAAGTCTTGATTGTTTTAGTAAGAAAGAAGGGACCATGGAGTTTTGTGTGTTCTGTAAACAAACAATTCTTTCCATAATATGTTGTTAAACACTTACTGTCAAGGTGTTCCAGCTAAATTGCTCTGAAATATATCACAGAAGTTTTCCTGTTCTTCCACTGCAGATAAAGTATTGAAATCTATTCTGTATTTCAGAGTTTTTGTGATTTCCACTCTTTACACACTTTGACATATAATATGCACAGGTTAGTTCTATTTTCTTTTGGAGTTTTGACTCTGGTAACTCATATAACAGTTTTTAATTGACACAGAATATTTTCATTAATTTACATTATTGTAAATCTTCATACTTTCTCACTACCACCACAGCTCAATGTTTGCAGCCTTTTTTTGTTTATTTTTATTTATCAGGAGTTGTTGCTAATTCATGTTAACTGTCAGATACAAAGAATTTTAAATAATTCTTTGCAATCATTTAAATGCCTTTGATTATTCTGCTTCGGTTTAAAATGTTGCTATGCTTTTGGCAAGATCTTCTGTTCCACTGCTAAAAATTAAAGATCATTTCAGGAACAATTTCTCCTGTAGAATTTTTTTTTTTTTTTAATCAGAAATGTACTCATCTGGAAAGGTATGGTTTTTGCACCCTAATTCTGAGTGAGAAAGCACTTTTTTGACAGTGTTCCAGATTGTGGGAGTTTTTCAGGTGAATTGAGTATTGAACTGCCAGGTGCAGCGGTGACTGCCTAGAACCAGCCCCATACCTTTGAATATGAAAAGCTTAAGCTGTCTTTGATGTCAGCAGATCCAGCACAGGGCTTGTAATTTTGATCAAAATAGATGATTGACAAATTATAAAAATGTATCATTCCCTGCTGTTCTTGCAGCAAAGTATGGAGCAAAGCTGTAGAAATCCAACAGGAGGATGAAAGCACCATGGGATCGCTGACCTTGGAGCCCTATGGCACTGCTTTCCCTTTTTTATATTTTTACAGCACAATGATGCATTTCTGTCCTCAGACTGTTACAGCAAGTCTCAGGACCCAGCACTTCCATTCCTCTAATCCCACACATGGAATATGCAATGGCTAAAACTTCCCCAGTTGTGTGATTGCCTGGAAGCTCAGGCATGTGCCTGGTTGTGGGGAGAGCTCTCAGTGATGGCTCTGCTGGCAGCAAATAGAGAAAAAGGAAAGTAGCAAGGAGTGGCTCTTGGGCTGCCCAGGCACAGCATCACCATGACTGCTACCACATTTACAGCAACACAGACACCCACGTGGAGGAAAAGCTGGTCAATCTGTTCGTGTGAGAGAGCGAGGGAAAAAAAGACATGAAAGGTAAAAAAAGGGATCTGGAATGCTGGGGAAGCTAAAGATTGATGTATCTTTTCTGTCAGTGAATACTGTTAATAGATGTGGAAGAGAGAGAATTATTATTATTAGTAGTAGTAGTAGTAGTAGTACTAGTAGCTGAATTTTGCAGATCACATAACATGCCTGTAGTATTTGCTGGCTGAGCTTTGTGATTTGTCATCTGCAATAATCTCTACATGGCTAATTTGTCCACTTTTAGATGGAAATGCTTAAACTGGAATGTCTTATACTGCACACCAAACTGACTGTATTATTTTGTGCCAAGACAGAAAATAAAGCAAGCTTTTAAAAGCCTTATAGAGTTACGCTGTAATTAGTTTCAGCTTCCCCTGCATATTAATTTTCTCCTGTTCCTTTATATAATTTGGAAGATGTCTTCAGAACATGATGGCACAATCAGTTAAGTACCTCTCAGAACTCACACACTAAACTGCATTTGCTATAACAACTATTATAAAGCAGCCAGCAAAACAAATCCTCTGTTATTCTGTACAGTGCAGCTTATCAATGCAAACAGTTTAATATTTATGCTAAGAGGATTGTCACAAGTAGCTTCTGTTCCTTTAATTCTTGTTTTAAATAAATAATGAGAACATTTAAACACATTACTCTTCCCAGGGCCCTGAGGTCGGCTAATCTTATTATTTATGAAGTGATGTGCTACATAATAGTACTTAGTGCATGTTAACAGATGCTATTATCAGGGGCTGATGTGGAGAGCTGAAGATATATTGGAATGCTATGTGTTAATACTGTCCTTGTAGTGTAATGTACGATGGATTGAGTGCCCAGGATGCTGGTGCAGCAATTAACCACCCACCAACATGGGTGTAAAGCTGAAGTATGTTTTCTCATGGGGATTACACTGCTATTAATAATTCCCAGGAGAAGAAGACATCTTTAATTTGGCAACAGTCTCTTCCAGAAGGTCAGTGGTGTGGACAAGGAAGTTGCGTGTCAGTATTTTTAGAGTTCACTCTATTGAGGTGAAAGACACATATATGTTTAAAACAACTTTAAAGTTCTTACAAAAATTATGTGCTTTATAGAACACAAATTTTAAAAAATGTCATACAAGAGATAAAAGTTCATTTCTGCAATTTGGTTGTTACCATTTTAAAGAGCAATATAGACCTGCAGTATATACCAAAATTAAGATAATTCTCAGCATTTTTCTTTGTTTTTCCCCTCTGCAAATATTAACTAATTATTCAGCAATGTGCAAATTGTTTGAGGGGAAGGGAAAGCAGGGTGGGGGAATCCTCCTTGAACTGTGATAATGTTTTTGATGCAGCATGTATTACAGTCTAATCTTTAGAGATGTGATGGTTGACACTTACAAAAACTTTCCTCTGCAGACTGCAGTTTAGTTGAATATTATAATTAGACTTCACTAGTATTGATGAATAATCCATTTAATAAAAAACATTGTAATTTCAACATTTTCTCTGGGGACTAACATACACTAACCTCTTAATTTAATTTTATTGAAGTTTTGCCCACCCATTCATCATTGGAAGTTGTTATTAACCTCCATTTCCATTTTTCTTTATAGAATTTTCTCTTTTTATATTGCCTTTTTCAGTGCTAAGCAGGTTGATACACTTGTAAATCTCCAGCATCTACAAAGCTAGTCTGGCTTCTTTAATGTTGTTTAATCTATCCCCCCTGACCTTAATGCAGTAAATTCAGTTTAATCTTTCTCAATAATCTAGTAATACATTGGAAACCAGCAAACATTTAAATCTGATAATGATTTAATCACATACTTTAAATAACAGCTGAGATAATGAAAAAATAATTCACCATATAAAGAAACACTAACTGAGTTTTCTCTGTGATTGGCTTTTTGAGAAATCCCTATAGAAAATACAAAGCCTACAACAGAAATCAACTTCACTGGAAATGCGCAATCCATTTGGTGTCAGAAGATGTCGTATTTCTTTTTTATTATCATCTTTCTCTTTAAATTAATACTCAAATGTATCCTTGCTGAGTATTCAGTTTCTTGATACAGTTTTACTTAAGTGGTTTATCTGCTTACCTTTCTTTTCAGATGCCAGTCAGATGCAGCAGAGAGCTTGCCAGAAGACCAGAAACCAGAATGCCATCCCTTCTGGACAGATGATGATGAATGTAATATGCCTCTGCCATATGATCTAGAAGAAGTAATTGCTTATCTACAAAATCTTGTTCAATGGATAGAATAACAAGTGACCTTCCAGCCCAGAATTATTGATGCTGGTCATCTTGGGAGAAGCTTTGTCCTTATCATAAATCTTTTCAGCTTTATGATTCCTTGATCATATGTAATTTTATGTGTCGCTGCAGATTTTACCAGTCTTTACACAGTAGTTTCATTACTGTCTCATGATAAAAAAGACCAGCCCACAGATTTACAGAAGCATGAGTTTTTTAAGGCCTGAAGTCAAGAACATCAGCTTTAGTTTCCTTCTCCTCCACTCTAATTCCCATTGACCCTACAGCCCAGGGATATCTGTGTTTCACAGAATGACAGAATGGGTCAGGTTTGAAGGGACTATTTGTCTCTCTGGTTCATCTGGTCCAACCTCCCTGCTCAGGCAGGGCCATCACTGAGCACAGGGCACTGGGTTGTGTCCAGACAGCCCTGGAATATCCCCAGTGAGGGAGACTCCACATCCTCTGGCCAGTCTGTTCAGTGCCCACAGCAAAGTCCTTGCTCATGTCCAGGTGGAACTTCCTGGGCATCCTGCCTGCCCCTTCCTCCTGTCCCATTGCTGGACACCAGGAGCAGAGCCTGGTCCATCCTCTGACACCTCCTGCAGACACTGACAGACATCAGTAATGTCCCTTCTCAGCCATCTCTTCTTGAGGCTGAGCAGGCCCAACTCTGCCAGTTTTTGGACACGTTCCCTTGGTATCTGAATTTCAGCTGCCATGAGTGCCTAGAACTGTCTCTGGCCTGGCAGGTTTGGGCAACCCAAGGTGTAGCTCACACCTGTGGCAAGGCAGACTGCATTATCTGGATATCCTAATGAGAGGCCAGCTTGGGGTGAGCCTGCTGGACATCATCAAAACAGAGCTGGAAATTCTCTGTCCAGTAACACAGAGGGGCAGGAGATGCTGGAGATTCCTTTGTGCAGTGGCTCATTTTTTGACCATTTTTTCCAGATGAGGAATTCTGTAGGAGCATTCTAACGTAGATGTCAAGATTTTCTTACCATTTTGCCTCATGGCAAGTGAATACTGCTAAGAGAGATTTCTGATGTGAATCTATACCTCCTGGGCTCCCTGGAATTCAGAATTCAGTTCCTAATCATTGCTTTGTTTCTGCATGTTGTGAATTCTATTCTGAGATCAGGTGTCCCAGTGCATTGCCTAAAGAGTTGATGGTCCTAAGTAAGTAAGATCTTCCATTTGGGTTGTTTGCTTCCCTGAGAAACTAGATTTAGATTGTGTGATATTGGGTATTGCAGCATCAAGTGGGATCTACAAGCACAAACCCAGAATACCATAAGAAATGTAGCTGTTTATGATGTTTTGTAGTAACGTGCTATAAAAAGAACAATTCTGTGTGGGATGATACAGGGCGCTCCTGAATGAGATAGAGAATTTTGATTTGGTAAATTGCCATTTTAACTGAACTGGTCGGACTGACATCCAGCATCGCCACAAAAAGCAGAAAATCATTATGGTGAAAATGTACCCAGGCTGTATTACCACTACAAAAGAAGATAGTGAGATTCAGAGTTTGATGCTGCAACCAAGAAATGAATTTGCCTCCTGTGTTAAGTGGTGTTTAAAGTCTCTGCTGAGGCTGGGCTCACCCAGAGCACACCAGCTTTCTGTACTGGCAAACTACTGTGTGTGTGGATAAGGCTTGTGCTCCCAAAAATTGTACTTTTGACAGTATAACATATGCCAGACCTCCCTGGAGCTAAGGAAACTGTGCCAGTAAAAATTCAGTTTTAGTGGTATAAAACTGTGTCCACACCTACCAGCTTTTGCCAGGACAATTATATCAAGTAGAGATTATACCTCATAAGACTTTTAGTAAAGCTGTGCCAGCAAAAGTATAAATACCTGAATCAAGTGTTTCCATTGTAGTCCTGGCCTTCTGCAAAAACTTTTAGTTACCCTGTAGAATATAAAGGCTCTCTGAAGAGTAAGTTATTACTTAAACTAGGTTTGATAATATTACCTTGATCCACACATTTATCTGTTGTCTCTTGTGCCATAGATTTCATAACATTTGGAAATACTGCTATGGGCATAGCTTTCTCTTCCCTGCACTAGCTAAAGCTGGTTTTACCAGTGGGCAAATAGCACATATTTGGATTAGTGCCACACTAAACACTGTTTACTTTGGAGATCCCTTTGAGAAAAGCTAGCTGAAGATGTGGGAATTCTGCTTTTGAAAAGGCAATTCTCAGAAACAGATATTGCTTTGGAAATGAGCAATATGAATTAGACAAGCTGATGCTATAACAGTGTTAACACAGTGTTTAGGGGGACTGTTTATTTATGCTGTTACTTTATGATTACTTTGTGTTTAATTAAGCACTGCTAAAATCCACAGGGATCACAGTATTGAAAGGAATCTGACCACCACAAAGGGTGGAGAAGGCACATCAATGATGTAGTTTGTAGCTGAAGTGGATGCAAAGCTATTAAGAAAAAATGATTGGCAAATAATTATTTCCAGCAGCAGTGAAAATAAAGCCAAACCAAAACAACCTATTAGGAGACTGCTGGCAGTAATAATAGGTTTTTTAGAATACATGTTCCCAGGTCTTGCCTGTGCTTGAAGATTTAAGGCAGTGAATTAGCTGAACTAGTACTAGTCTCAGTGCTTATCTAAGCCATGGATAGCAATGACAAATGAACACCTTTGGAATGAATAACACTGAAAAAATACCAATAATCAAGTGGTTTAGGGCTCTGTGTTGCATTCCAGTCTTGCATCATCTAAATCAGTATAACCTGATTGAGTTCAGTTGAAATGCAGAAGTATGAGAAGATTTCATATCTCCAAAGCCCACAGGAGTTGATAGCAATAACATGAGCAAGATGGTGGAATTGTTTGAAGCACATAGTAATGCCAAAGGATACCCCAAAAGGAGAACACAAAGGTAAATATATAGAAAAACCCTGAGAGATCAAGTGTAAATTAGTCCTGTGTTTAGATTATGTGTTAGAAGCTGACAAATACTTTGAAGATTTCCTTCCTTTATTCAAGTAGTTATAATTTAGTTTGTTTCAATGATTCTTTAGCAATCACTTTATATTCCAGCATTAGATAACCCATTTCCTTTCTGGATGAGCTGAAAGACACAGCCTCTTATTAATGTTCTGTGTATAGCAATTGTTTGTCAAGCCTGGATGCTTTAGAAGCATGAGGACCAAGGTCAGGTTTTTTCAAGGAAGAGGTGAAATCATAAATTAACTTCTGACATTAAATTCAGTGGTTCTTTTAAAATGGTGAAGTTCACGGCTTTGCTTACATTTACTTTTCATCAGCCAGGACTGAATTGAGGTAAAATAGTTTCCTTGCACGTGTGTGTCAGGCTAAATGGATTGCAGAAGATACAGATCTGTTTGCCTGTCTGCACTTGCCTTTAGACAATATTCATCAATTTTACAAAAGCTACTGACTAAACATGGAACCAGTACAAATGAAATGCTCAAGGCAAGGGCTTTCTTTTATAAATCTGATACAGAGTTGGTTTCACACTGATAGAAAGAAAATGTTGGCAGAAAATGAAAAACTTCTATTGTTTCTGTAATTTGGGGAATGAAAGATACAGACTATTTTTAAGTATTTGATAGAAAACTGCTGTGTTATGCAATGTAATTAGAAATGTTTTTATAATGCTTTGTTCATATCCCTGTATATGAAAATATTTTATCCCATAGGTCCTTTCTTCTGCTGAAAAGGTTATGTAAATAAATAAAATTAATCTCAATACAGTAGATTTTGAAGGCCTAATACTTATGTTCTAAGCTTTACAGCAGGTTCTGATTATTTTAAGGGTAAATAAGAATGCCGTGAGTAATCAGCAACTGAAAACTGTGCAGGATGGGTAACATGCACCATAATAAATATCCCAGTCTGTTGTCTTATTATCATCTGAGTATGGTTTTAGGTTCACTTGTAGTGGTACAACATACACTATAAAATCATGCTGGACTGCTTAGTGCAGTGGGGCAGATTTAGGGATTCCATTCATGTAACAGCACAGAAATCAAAAGATAATTAAAATCCATCATGAAAGGTGACTAAAATACTGTAGTGTGTTAAGAGTTGGTATAGCAGTGCTGTTCCATCAGCCCAGTGCCATGCAGTGGAGTTTGGGCTGTTGGATATTAAACCAGGCCAGGCTTAGGTTTCCATCTAAGCTGGGCTGAGAGCAGGGCAAGATGAGGTGAGATGCACACAAGACCCAAGGATGTGCTTTCTCAAGGCCACAACTTCATTAACTGGGCTCATATGGGAGTCATTGAGCTCAAACTTGTACAGTGCAGGTCAGGATCCCTCTCTTAATTGTTACCACCTGGTGCAAAGTTAATGTTTGCTCCCTAAATGCATTCCTGCCCCTGACAGCCAGTCCTCAGCTCTCTGCTGATAGCTGACCACTGTCAGCTCACACCAAGGTCACAGAGTTGGGAAGAGTGGTTGTTCCACTGTAGCAAAAGGGATGAGAAACTCTCATCCCCAGCTCCATGGACTGAGTACTTACAAACATTCTCCTTCTCATTTGGGATTCTAGTTGCTGCAGCTCATCTTCTGTCCTGTCCCACCAGGACAGTGATATGACACAGGAAAGGGTCAGACAAGAATTCTGTTTGCATGAGGTTCCTCATCAAAAGCAGACACCCATTGCACTCCCCATAAGAGTAGAAAGTTCAGGACTACCATAATCTGCCTTTAGAAGGTGGGAGCTGCTAGGAAGTGATGAAGGACTGTGGCTACACCACCTGTACAGGCAGAGGCAATCCTGAATAGAACCACTGCTCTCTTTCCTGTCCAAACTAACTCTTCAACGTGGCTGGGCTTGCACCTTCATTTACATTCATCTGTCCTCTTCATCGTAGCCTGAGGGCATTCATTGAACAAAAGAAGATAATATATACAATTACAAAAAGACTGTACATAGAAAGGCTACAGAACTGGCTGAATAACATGTAAAATAAAAGCCAAGAAATAACTGATAAAATTAGCACATTAAAATGTTGATATTTAGGCATAAGCACTTCACATGTCATGGGAACTATCGTTTCTCTTCTTGTTGGTTAAGAGATAACATTCATAATCCTAAAGGATGTATTGTTACATGCTATGGTTTATATCCTCTAAATCTCCACTGGTTTTACAGGGCTTGTCCATGATGATCAAGAATTTGGTCACAAAAGTTGTTCTCCTCCCCCTCCCTATGGTCAAATACTTGCTTTCATGCCAACACATCTTGGTCTGATTAGTCCCCTTGATTACAGGCTAAAGTAAAAAGTCAGGTGTATAAGATTCCCATTATCCTTTATTCCACTGCTTCTAAGAACAGGTCAGATAGAGTTATTTCAGTGAAAATGTGAACAATCAACTTCTGTTTACCATTAACCTTCAGTTTTCTTTTCTTAAAATCAAATCAGGGCTTGGTAGGCAGTTATTTTCATACATGTCCCTTGATCAGTGGAACAATCTGTCAAAAGCCATTAAAGCCTCTATTAGGTTGAATTGCATTCAAAGTTAAGCTTTCCAATCATCTGAAGGGCTGTGATGATTGTTTTTAATATAGTATACATTGATTTCTCTCTCAGAGTAGCAACATAACTTTGAAACTAAGTGTGTATGACTTGAGCATTTTGCTCTCCAGTATATCTTGAGAAGCTTTGTTTCTTGTGGAAGATGAATGTCTGCATGAAAAAGGAAAAAAGAAAATGCAGTGGAATTACCTCTTTAATGTCATAAATTTTTAACTTTTCCTAGTTCATTGTAACCCTGAAGATGTTACATATGAAACAGGAAAAAATTTTCCAGGATCTCTTTCCTCAACAGCTTCACTGAAAAATGTATCTAATTGTACTGATATTTTAAAAGTGGCTCTTTATCTTAAGATATCAGGATGCTTTACACAGAGAAACTGAGGCAGAGGTGAAAAGTGCAGCTGGGATCTGAGTACCAACGCTGGGAGGAGTGTTATGTAACCCCCTGCTGCTGGCATATCTCTGTTACTTCCAGTAATCAGCTCAGTTTACAGATTAAAGATGCTCTCACAGAACTTGTTGTTCTCCAAAATTATAGCTGAAAGTTGAGCTGGAGTCTGTCCTACTCATGTCATATTTAGCACAATATTTAATTGCATAACATACAATAATATATCTCATATAATAGAGATCTTTCAGACTTCCTAAGGTTTGATTAAAACTTTCCAGTGAATCTTTTTGTTACATTCCAAGTCCCTGAGCTCTCAATGGGAAAGAGATTTTATTGGATTGAAATGATTCCGTGGAGAATATGCAGTATAAAATACAATATAAAATAATACTATCCCCACTCTTCTAGATCTATTTTAAGTATTTCCACTGTATGCCCCACAAGGTGGTACAGCTGCTGTATTAGGAAACTCCTAAGACATACCTAATAATACCCTGTTGGTATTCGTGCTGTTTTTACCAAGGTGAAGGTGAGTTGTTGAAGCAAACTGGAATGCTGGTTATGCACCTGTTAGCACTTTGGTCTGGTACTTATTTGGTAGTCTGGTAGTACTTTACTGAGAGCACTCTTTTACTAGCTATTTTTATGAACATCCTAATAAATTATTATCCAACATCAAAGAATTCCACAATTCTTCTTTTGCTGTTCTTTTCTATTGACTGATGCCCCTTCTTTCCCTTTTGTCTCAGTATTAACAGTAATATTATTAAAGAGTTTTGTTCTTTGTTAGGCTGATGTGACCTTAAAGTGAGAAAACTTTAGAATTATGTGTCAGATATTCCCTGAAGTACATTTCTTTTCAAACCAATTTATTAGGTTATTTTGACTCCTTTTTTATTTGCTACTTTTTCTTAAGATCTATTTATAGAGCTCTGCAAGATATACAGTGATATGTAAGTTTGTATTATGCATTTACTAATTTACTGACATTTATCAAATAAACTGCTTCAAGAGTCTGTTTATCTGTCATTTGTCCTTCAGAGGCTGTTAGTTCTGGTCTTCAGTATCTCATTGTTGCAGTGCATGGAGGTTCAGGTGCATAGGTGACAAAATTGGGTTCTGTAAGCTCTCTATATGCCAAATAGGGAGAGAGAAACTTTGTCAAAGCACCAAACTCAAAGATGCTGAGTCTATTCTTCAGTGGCACATTGGACACAACCTGAACTGTGTGTCAAGTCCAAGCACCCTCATCTGCCTATGCTGGCAATTTAATAATGGTAAACAGAAAAAATAGATGGTGGAGGGTTTGTTTTGATTCTTGAATTGATAAGAATTAAGTGCTGGTTATATTGTAAATCCTCTAGTAAGGAAATGAGAATAATTTCTGTGCCTCTGGTAAGACTCATCATAAATGAGAAAGACTGACTTCTATTCCCTGTAAGAGTGTTTCCTTCAGCAAAAAATTATGTCTCTGCTAGGTTTAGAACACATTCTTCTGGAGTGCAACCTTACACTTCCCATGTCTGACACAAACTGTTCCATTATGTGAGTAGTAGGAACTCAGTGCCCACCAAAACTGCATCAGCCTGAGTGTATAACCTGTTCCATGTTTGTTGCAGTAAGAGCTTGCAATTTAAAATATATGTAGTCATGTTAAACAAGGCAATGTCAAAGAAATGTGTCTTGTACATAGACTAAGGTAGTGAGGTTTGTGATGTCCATTCATAAAGAGTTTCATTTCACAGGTTTGTACACACCCATATCAGATTTTGTGTACGATTGTGCTATGTCAGAGGAGTAGTTGTCCTTAGCTGTCTCTTTCCTTGTGGAAATCTGTGTCCATGCTATCCCAGATTCGAGTGGGAGAGCAAGGCAAGGACTGAAACTGCAGATTTCCTGTGATGCTCTGACAGGAGCCCTTGTAGAGATCAGGAGAGGGATTAGATGTGCACGTGGGGCATATGGCTGAGATGCACTGCAGTGCTCTGTAATTCCTGGGGTTCCCTTAAGGCCAAAGGCTGTGTGCCCAAATTATTCTGCATTAGTAGATTCCAGCCAAGAGATGATGGAAATGTGACTAATATTGGCCAGGATGGAACAGAGTCTCCAAGTAAAAAAGTTGACAGAGAGCATTATTAACACACACTCCAGCTCAGAGTCAGCAAGGCATCCAAGAGGTGAGAAATTTGATTTCTTAGCCTAGAACATTGTTTCCTTGGCTTTAGAAAACGTTTAATTGATTTAAATAAAAGCCAGGCAACTGGATGGAGACACATTTGCAAAACCAACGTCTGAAACATTTCTTATAATCCATTGTGATACACGTATTTAGAAAGACCAAGATGAGTGTCCCTGGGATCTAGAAAGCCTTGAGCTGTTCCTTTTTTTTTCCTTTTTTTTACTCAGAACATACTTTTCCTTAACTTTTCCTAAAAATGGGTTAAACACATGGCAGTGGTGACCTTCCAGAAAAAATAAATAAATGAAAAAGATGCAATAATCTTTGCTGGAGGGACACAGCCACAAGGTTTGTAAAAGTTTGTATCACTATGAATTCTTGCTTTTTCAGTGGGTCCAGAGTATGCTTTTAGAGTTCGTAACTGAATCAATTTATCTTCTAAATACATACATGCAAGTTGTCATCTAATCTATATGATTCCTCCTTTGCACAATTATATTTCCTCTCATCTGGTCTGAATAAAACTTGCTGCATAATTATCACTAAGATTTTGAAAATAGCAGCACTTCATTAATTAGGTTTCTGCTATCCTGTTCCTAGTTGCATGTTAATTATTAAGGTGAAAATAAAGGACACTTTTCATAAGCCTTCATATTTTCTGTTTACAAGTATTCTGCTAACATCTAATAAACTTAATGGCCTCTAACAACAAGAGGAAGTGAAATCCTACTTAGTAAATTCATAGCTTTTCAATGTATCTTGTGGCTTTATGGTATGTCAAACTGTAGGAATGTAAAAGCGGTTTAAGAAGCTGTTGCTGGATTCAACTAGCTGCAGAAACTTTTAAGTTATTTTTGTTTCTCCTTTATTGCTTAACCTCTGGGGCCTAAGTGTGGGCTACTTGATAAAGCAGTCATTCAGGAACTTGAAACTATACAAGCTTTGACTTGATAGACTTGGAACAAGATCTTGTATTAAACATACGTTTTAAAAATATAATTTCAAATCTGGAAATTGATTGTGGCTTGACCTGTATATACTGAAGAGCTCACTGTTCCTTACTTTCTTTGCTTTACTGACAATATTATTAGATCTATTGTTCTTTTACTAGAACTCCCAGCAGATATAAGAAAAATCAATGTAGAGCAAAGCATATTGGACAACAGCACTTTCATTAGTGTCAGGGCCACAACTGACTAACTAAGACTAATTTATGACATTTCCACTTTTAAAGGTTGCAAATTCTTGTATTATGCATTTTCTGGTATTCTCAGGGGGGCAGAGTTAAACATGCATGAAGCAGGCTTGGAACAGAGCAGTCTTTTTAAAAAGTTCAATATAAAACACTGATTTTTTTTACATGCCAATGTGAGAATTATAAATCACAAGGAATTTCTCTCCAATGGTTTTTTTTTTGTTGTTTTTTTTTTTAAACATAGCATATATCCAAAGTTACACTTCCCAGCATTTTGTATTTGTCTGCATACCCTTCCATTGACTCATTTCAATGAACTGCTGGACAGGGTGATCTCTCAGGTGCCTATTGCAGTGCACATTTGGCACTTGCCTGGTGCAGAGCAGGATGCAAAGGGATCTCTGAGGATGCATCCCTTCCCCACATCATTGCCTGAGCCAGCTCATCTTGGATTGAGGATGCTCAGGGGTCTGTAGTTCAAAAACACATCTGCCCAGCTAATGGGGTCAGAACTTCTCCTTCCAATAATGGATTGGTTCTCTCTAGGGTAAAGTGCCTCTAAGAGAAATTGAGAGGAGATCCATCCTTAAATAAGATTTGATGCAGCCCAGGAGAATGACAATTACATCTTTTGCTAACACTATTTCTGAGGCAAAGTCATGCTTTGAAGGAAACAGGATGATGGGGTACTTGGGGAGATTTTTGTAGTGCAGTGACTAGCAGGTCCATTTTATAGAAGAGTTCTGTGAGAGAGAAAATGAAACTCATGTAAGTGGCTCCTCTGTTGCAGACAGTGAGAAGTGTCCCTGTGTGGGTCACCTTAGTAAAGTCTGGGTTATTTTCTTCTTGGACTAGGTGCAGCTGGTGACAGCAGCAGATACTTTTTTCCAGCAGATGAAAAACACAAGAACCACTCCTGGGGTTGAAGTCCAGGGACCCAGCTGAGATGTACAGTAAAAGAGGCATTCAGAAGGGGCTGCCAAAATCAAGTTAGAGCTGCAATTAGAATTCATACCTGGATGAATTCATACCTTCACTGTGTCCATGGTGTAAGTCTCAGCCATGGAGGGTCTGGGGTAGGGCTGGGCAGGGGTGATTTCATTGGAGACAGTGAGCTGTGTCCACATCTGAACTTACTCCCTCTCATACTCAGACATTATTTCCCCACATTGTGCAGGACTGTGCACACTCTAGCAGCAAACCTGCCCCAGAGTCAGCAGCACAGGGAGGACACCATGGGTGTGCAGAAATCCTGTGACAGGGAAGGGAGATCCCAGCAGTTAGAAGGCATTAGAGCCACCACTGAGCTCATGTGTATCTGAACAAAAGCAGGGTGAGTTTGTTTACTCCTCTAATTCCATATTACTGATTCACAGAAAGGGATTTTTCAACCATTATTCTTAAATTCAAATCCTGATTTTCATGGCAGGCCTGGGGCTGAAATATAAATTGGAGGTGGGGGCAGTAGCTGATATTTTGCCTGTCTCTGACCACTTAATTTTCTATTTTGTAATTCCACAGCTTTCTGCACATGTCACTTTTACATGCAAGATGCAGCAGTAGGCTCTCCAGTCATTGATCCTGATTTAACTGGTGTCAGTCATCCATTTTGGACACTTGCATAATACTTCTGACTCCTACATCAGCACTGGCTTGTCAGAAGTTCAAGCTGCATGGCAGCACCTCAACCCCTTCAGAATCGTGGCTGCAGCGCCTCTGCTCCCACCTTCTTGCTGTCACCCGGTGTGAGAGAGGGCACAGCTCTCCCTCTTACCCTCCTTGTCTCTTTCCCAGCTTTTTCATAGGTACTTGCACTTACTGCTGGCCCTGACCCTGTGATGGGGGTCCCTTTCCTTGAAGAAACAACTCAGTGGTAGTGATGAGACGCTGGAATAGGTTACCCAGAGAAGCTGTGAAGTCACAGCCCTGGAAGTGTTTGAGGTTTGGGTCTAGGGGAAAGTGTCCCTGCCCAGTGCAGGGGGCTTGGAACAAGCTGATCTGTAAGGTCTCTTCCAACCCCAGCCATTCTGTGATTTTGAGAGTCGGCTGCCTCTGTTCCCTGTGACAGCTCTCCTGTGATTGCTGGTGACACTCCTCTGTCTGCTGCCCTGGCGTCCTGCTTGCCCTTACCTGCACTCTCCGTGGCACCAGCTGATGTCACCTACAGCTGTGTCCTGTCCCTGTCCCACTGATGGCAGCAGCAGGGTGCTGGGGCAGTGCTGGGCTGGCTGGGGGGGACAGCCAGGTGCTGTTGCTGGCACATCCCCTTTGCATCACTTCAGCACTCAGCTGGCAGTAGGTGTGAAAAGACAACATCAAGGCTGTCTTTGTGAAATGGTTTGACACAACGTGGCACGTTTTGTCATGTGCCATAATATTTTATGCCTTTTTTTTCCTCTTTGAGAACAACCATGTAGCTCCTTGTTAGTGGCTAATAAACAGGAACAGAAAAATCTCTCCAGCTATGCATTCATAAGTTTGCATTCTGTGGCCAAGGAGGGAGTTAAATGTACAGGTATCTAATGGAGCCATAGAATGGTTACAAAGAGCTGCACAAGCAAACGAATGTCTATGTGGCTCTTTACCCCTCAGAACTCCAAAAGAGAACAAAAAGGGGCTGATCTGAAAGTAGTTGCAGGCTGGGGTTTCAACATTCCTGTGGAGTACCTGCCCTACCTCTGCCCATCTGCCAGTGCCACTTGTGTTGTAGCTCTGTAGCCTCCCTGCTCTGCTCCCTTTGGTGTTGCCAGAGGTAAACAGCACTGCAGCATCAGCATTTGCTTCCCAAGGCAGCCCTCTGACTGCTCCCCATCACCACCTGAGCAGTGCTGAACACTCTGCCACTCCTTCCTAATTCTCATTTATTGTATGTACCTTTCAGAGCTTCACAGGGCAAAAGATAAAAGAATACAAGTTCCTGTAGTGTAAATAAAAATCTCAGTGCTAAGGAGCAACCCTGAAATGTACGGCAGGATTTTCTATTATTTAGAAACACTGTAAATCATTATTTTATGGAGAAGTAAAATATGTAAAAACATTTCTGTATAGTTCTTTTCTAAATCTAACACAGAAGCTATTCCCCTCTTTTTAAAGCAACCATTTAATAAAGTCTGACACTTAGCAATGTTTTGAAATAATTTCTGCTGCTCTGCCAGCAGTTAGCTTTGCTGTGAATCTCTAAAGACAAATCCATCTACAGTGAATCTAGCAAAATTCAGCTCTGTGTTGTATGTCAGGGTTGAGGACTACTTGTCAGCTCTGGCACTGTCAGATTTTATCTTTAAATATGACAGGCAATTTGTTCAGGGAGCACTTCTGAATGACAAGATATAGTGGTGTTGTAAAACATGGCACCTGTGTGGTATGCCCTGCCTCTGTGGACATCAGAGGCTATTGTTTCCTTTGCTATTAGACAGCCACAGTCACACAATAAGGTGTGTAAAATGTTCACAGAAACCTTTTAAATAGAGTAGCAGGAAAGTAGATACCCTCCGGTCATTTAAGTCAGGCCATTTATCATTTTATCTTATAAAACGCAACATTCGCTAAAATGCGATGTAAAGAGGAAACCAAATGCTCTGCTGAGCAATGTCAGTGCAAGCCAAGGGTTTGAGCCATGCTGTAATAAAAGAGGGTTATCTTTAAAGTGAAGTGCAATAGGAAAATTAGGATTTTAACTCCTTCCCTGTCAGACAGCAGCAAGAGCCATGCAAAGGGCTGGTGTTGGCATATGGGATGAGTCTGGTCCCGCTGAAAAATCCTGTTGCGACAGTGGGGCTTCCTGGAAGGGGGCAGTGAGAGCACATGATGAAACATTAACACACCTAATATGTTTGGTTTAACAATAAATAAATAGACATTTAGACATAATTACCTTGAAATATAAACAAGATCAGACTGGGGAAATTCAAGTGGAGGCATTATGGGTATGCCACTGCCAAAGTCAAGAGAGGGTTTTTCCCCCCTGCAAGAGCCATGTGTTCATGGGACTGGTGAGCAGCCTTGTTCAGAACCTGAGTGTAAAACTGAGTCAGTCTAGCAGTCTGATACTGCAGGGACACTGCATGCAGCCATATCCCAGTACACCTGTGCTAATGCTCTTGCCCTGCTCACAGGGAGTGGTGTCTGGACTCTGCAGGACCTGGGAGGGGGCCAGCTCACTCTTTTAAAATTGAAAAAAAATTCCCTTTAGACTTTTGTGTTGGCCTGTTCCTGTTACCAAAGAGGTGGCCAAGGTGCTGCTGAGTGCCTGTGCAATTGCCTGTCATCCAGGGCAGTCTGTGTCTGTCCTGTGGAGCTGATCCCTCACCTGTTCAGGACTTGTAGCCTTTGCACATGAACCAGCTCCTGAGGCCTCTCCTTCCCAACCACTGCCCTGCTCCTCACTGTCATTGTTTATCTGCCAGCAAGAGAAACTGCTTTACAGCCAGGGGAGGAGGTACAGGCCTGCCCTCATGGGTGAAAGAAGGGATTTGATCCTTGATGTGCATCCCAGTTGCCCTTGGGGGCCAGGCAGAGTCTGGGCTCTCATAAATCTGTACCATGAGAAGACTGAGTTAAGGCCATTCTTTGTAGATTTTCCAAGTCCAGGAAGAGGGAAAATGTTGAATGATAGGGGTTTGATTAGCACTAACACTGTGATTAAGTCAGCTGGAAGGCATGCAATACTGGGATTTTACTTAAAGTCTCAAGCCCTGGAAATGAGGGATTCTGTAAGAACATTGTTTTAATTTTTATGTAAGAAGCAAGTGTTTGGACTTCATGTTTACAGCTGAATGAAATAGAAGTGAGCTCTGCAAACTCAAACACTAGGTGGCAAATACACTGACATCAGTTAAAACCTAATGTTAGTAGCCTAATACCTCAATTTTTGCAGCCTGCCCTGTTAATAGCATTTAGTGATGTCAGTAGTGGTGTGCATGTAGCTTTGGCATGGCAGCTGGAACAAAAATAAAAGTAATACAAGGTGAATGGGTGGTGGGTTTGGTAATTAGGAAGATGTAGAATATGTACAAACAGATGCCTCATTAGGAAGGACTTGGCATAGTTTAAATATACTTTTTTGTTCTTATTATGAAAAGAAATTAAGTAATGTCTTTTTACCTTGGTGTAACTACTTTAAAGGAAATTCTCTAAATGAAGAAGTAGCCATGCTATTTGTTTTTTGGCAGACAAAACTATTTGTCCTCTTCACTCTTAGTATGATTTCCTCATCTTCAGTAGAAGAAAATAATACTTTTGTTTTTAAGTGGAATAACTGAGTTCAGATATTTATAAATTCTCCTCAGATGCTTTTATCTGTTCCTTTTTTACATACAAGGTTGCCATAATTTTAGAACCACTGGGAAGTCGAGCATTCATCTTACATAGGCAAAGATCTTTAATGATTAGCCCCATATTCTGAGATGGTTTCTACAATGAATGGATAGCAAGAAGCATCTCCAGAGGGTTAATCATTCCACCTGGATTTGGTATTTATTTCATGTTTGCATGAACTGTCGCTGAAGAAGTCCATCTCTTCCCATTGACTCTGGAGAGAGATGAGGTAACTTGCTTGTGTAACTTTCAGCTAAATTTGGCTGAGGAAAATCATCTGTAGTCACCTAAATCCCTTGACTTGCTCCCTGACATAGCAGCCTAGACAGATCACAAAGGTGTTTTCAAGCATGTTTGCCTTCTCTTTGTTCACCGGCATTTGACCATTTGTGATAGAGCTTCATAATGGAACCTAATTCAAAGGGCTTTTAAAAACAAGGAGAAAGATTTTTTTGTAATTAATAGTGATGGATGACTGGTATGGTCACACAGAACAACATAAATCTTTGTGCCATGCCCAGTGCTAAAAAGCAGACAAACTCTAGCTGAGGGAACTCGGGTACTTAAACACAGGAAAGTCATACGGGGAAAGGGGTTTAGACCTCACATCCATTAGGAGGGCAGATAAACACCCAGTGAAGTAATTTTGCCTGCCCATCACCGAATAATGTACTCTGAAAGGAAGTGCTGCACTTCAGTTCCACCCTCCTCAAGCAAGTGGCTTTGCCAGCAGTTTTAGAGAGAACACAGTCAGAGAGAAAAAACCCCTCAAACACTAATGAAGGGGTACATACATAAAAGTAACTGCCCCAAATCAGAAGCAGCTCTGAGTAATTATCAGTTATCTACCAGTGGATTTTCCTGAGGCATGAGATATAAAATACTTCATATATATTTCAAATGCTGTGTATTTACTGGGGTGTATGTTATAGAGCTGTATAAGAAGTACTAGTATCAAGGAATAAGAAGATATTTTTTTACAGGTGAAAATTGAAAATTTGGGATAAAAGTGTACTGATCAGCAGTGAAAAATACATAGACATCTCACAAACTGTGTGCCAGTGTATAATCTTTTGCTGCTACAGCAATTTCTCCTCTTAAATACTTTCATTTGAATATTGCTGTTACAGGAAACCTGAGATGTGCCAGGTAGGGAGAAGTAGTTAATCACATTATGCACTCTACAAGTGGTGAGCAGGCTTTATTAGTTTCTTCTATAGATAAAATTAAGTGATATCTGGGAAATATCTGCAATAAATGTATTTTGGGTTTTTCTTTTTTTTTTGGTTTAGTAGTCTCCTTGTGTCCTCAGTTTGTGTTTTCTAAGCCATGAAGGTGGTTATCATATAAGTTGGGCTTAGGTAGGAATCAAAATGATGGCATCAAATGCACAGGAACAGATTTCTTTGTTAGGAAAAATTACAATTCATTAATGCACAAGAGGCCACCCCTCTGTGGGCCCAAGCCACAATGGATGTGATTATCCATAGCTGGAGCTACTCTGAGATGACAGGCAATGGGAGCAAAAACTTCATTGATTTCCCAGCTGCCCAGGAGAATGGCTTGAGTCTGTGAAGGGGAGCTAGAACTGTGATGGGGAGGAACTCAAGGAGCCTGGAAGAAGAAGTTGATGGACATGCCTGAAAGCAGAAAGGTAAGTGGGAGTGTTTTCCCATGCTCCTGAATTTATGATGGTGTTTTGCACAAAGTCTTGCATTTGGTAGAGTAAATATTTGAGTATGTTCTGTGGTTAATAGAGGGATCAAATTCAGGCAAGCACACTTTGCCTCAGGACTCCTCCAGCTGTAGGAGCGAGGCTTTGTACCCCTCTGGACCAAGTTTGGCTAGGGAGCAGTGTTTACTCCAATGCTTTTTAATTCATTGTCTTAAAGGCTGTTGAATTTATGGCAACTTTAATCAAATATGAAATAAAAATGCAAGTCTCAGTGATCGAAGTTCTGAAATTGTTTTTTGAAGTTTGGAATGTGACAAAACAAGAGTGGGAGACAGCAGTGTCCCTTCTGAGGAAGCAGCAGGACATGCCCATCACTGTCCCTTTGGAGCAGCCAGCTGGTCAGTCAGTCACAGCAAGGGCTCTGTCCTGTGTAGAGGGAACACTAAACAACAGGGAGAGAGCAAAACTGTTTTGGTGAGGACATAAGGGCAGGATTTTGGTGACAAAGAAGCTGAATTTATGGGAAATTAGTCTTCATTAGTTCTGCTGTTAACACAACCTCTTTCTGGTAAGCCTGAGAAAACCAGGGCTTTCTCTGTTTTACACTAATAAAACTAGGTTAATGTTATTTAAAATGCTTTGGCTGTACAAGTTTCCCATAAGCTTCCAGCAATTATCCACAATGGATGCACATTCTTAACTCATGTTTGATTTTAATAGTCAGTGTGACACTGAGTAGAATTGGATTGGGCACTGAGCTTTTCAGTCCCAAACCACCAAGTGCACTTACACTTAGATTTAAATAGCATGAGTTTCAATTGGGAAAATGTGGCTTTGCTGGATCCAAGCTGGTGCTTGGTATCCCAGTTTTGTAACTTTTTGAGCAGAGGTTTTTCATAAGAATAAATCATTTCACGTGGTTTCCTAAAGAAGTGTGTTTGCAATTGTGCCATGTGCTCAGACAAGGACTGATTTAAACCAAAATGAATTGAATAAAAGAATAAGTTTCTGCTGGTTTTATGAGAATGGAAGAGAGGCATTATTAATGCCTATAAGGAAAAGGCTGCTTTGAGAACTCAGTCCTACTAGAAATCAGCTCACCTACACAGGTGTGAAATTATGAGCCTGAACTCCATAGCAAATGGGTATTGTGGCTTTTACTGTGACAAAGCTTTGAAAGCAAACACTGTATTCAAAACAACTGTTCAGAATGTTTTACCCAAAATGAGGATCTTTTCCTTGCTAAGGGATGTGGGTGGTAGGCTGCACATTAATGCAGACCTTAGTTTCACCCAGAAAAATCCCAAGAACCTCTGTGGCTCTGCAGTTCCTGAAGGCTCATGTACCAACTGAGCACAGGCTTCCTCCCTTCTTCACCTTCCCAAATGAAGGGGGGCATTGGAGAGAAAATTGACCCAGGCATGCTAATGTGACTGTTAGGATGAAGAACACACAGCTTTGTCAAACAGCAATATCATCTGAGCTAATCAAAGAATCATGGACTTACTTGGGGTGGGAAAGACTTTTAGGATTGAGCCCACCAGTATCCCCAGTACTGTCAAACCCACCACTAACCCATGTCATTAAGTTCCACAGCCACAAAGCTTTTAAATACCTACAGGAATGATGACTCCATCCCTTCCCTGGGAAGCCTGTTTCTTTTATTCCTACAAAAAGTTTGTAATTACATTGCAGCTTTATTTTATTTTGCTCTTCTTAAAAATCAACTGAATATCAATCTACAATCAATAAAGAAAGTTGCCTATAGGCAGTTCTACCTTCCAATCTACTCCATGGATCAGCTGCTGGTAATCTATACACAGTCAATAAGACACATTTCAAAAGTGAGGTTTTTCTCCCAAAAGGCAAAACTGCTCTAATTTACAGCTGGATATTAACTGGGCAAACAGTATACACCTGAAGTAAATGTAATTTGCAATTTACAAGAAACTCTGGTGAAAGATTAGATCTGATCTTCTCTCTATGCAACTAATCTATGGATATTTATATTATGATAACTGGAGAGCACAAATTGATTTGGTTTTTCCTTTTGGGTATCTTTTTCATTTGTTTGTTTAGCAAAACCTGCAGGGGAAACTTGAACAGCTATAATTACAGTCACAGTTACAAGTTGTGGGGTCTGTAGATAATAAGCTACATGGCATTTTTATTGTGCTCTTTTATTATTATTTGGTTAAAGAATGCTTTTTTTCCCAAGACAATCCATCTGTATTTTGTAGGAAGAAGAATCAAAGCAATAGCTGTCAAATATCAGTGAGATAGCAGATTTACAAATTAATCCCATTGCTTTGTATTTCCACAAAGGTTGAAATCTATAATTAACTTATTAGAAGCTCTCAGACAGCTAGGTGTGCAAAATGGCAGCAGGTGTGTAATATCATTAGAAATATACTGTATTAAAAGCACCTTGGAGTTTTATCCCTTTCGTTTCATGCTACCAGCTGCCAATTTGATTGGTTAAGTAGTTTTGGGCCATGCAATACTCTTTCTTTTGGATTGATGTGTTTATTACTTTTTATGACAGGGGATCCCAAGGCAGATGTTCAATAAAGAAACAAGCTGCTACAGACCAGAGTAAAGAGATAGGTGGTGTAGATGCAGGAAATTGGGAAAGTTATCATATGCGCTAAGTTGTTATTGAAGATTTTGCTCCCAGCATTTGTAGCAGTTGTGTTATATGCTCTTCCACAGACAGTAATCTAACAGGGAATTATTGAAAGCCAAGTGCCAAGATTTCCAATTGCACTGTATGATGTGGACTGCTACTCGAGCAGGGAGCTGGAGCTTAGAAATGATAAAGACGTGGGCATGGCATTTTTTTGGAGCTGTGTGGGAGCAGTGAGAGCTGCTGTGCTCCTGCAGAGCCTTTCCTCACCAAGCTCAAGGTCTGCCTTTCCTTTGCACCTTGTGCAGTCACTGGTAAAGTCATTTACATTAGCACAAAGGGACTGAAAATTGTTAGTGGGAAGGAATATTGTTCAGAATTTGGATAAAGGGTGAGAAAATTATTGTTGTATAGATTTGGATCAACCAAAGCCAAACTCAGCTCTGTCTTCATCAACAAAAATACAGGCTCATCATATTTAAGTGGATGGGAACATACAGATGGGTTCATAGGCAAAACCAAAGAAAGAGACAGGTTTTTACTTCCTTTAACTGTTTACTGCTTGGTTTGTTTTGCTTAGTGCTAAGGGGAAGAGAAAATACAAGTTTCATATATTTTGGAAACTTCAAAACACTCCTGTAGGGAAAAAGCAAATATTTTCTAGAGAGGCTTTGTGGCATAAACCATTTATTTTTCAGTGTTTTAAAAGGAAGCAATAGACTGTGATTGACATAAGAATTTTCTTTTTAATTGATTTAGTATATTTTGCTGGTTTTGTGACTTTAATTTAATCTATTACAACCAGATATGAGGAGAGCTAATAATTCATGAGAGATGTTATTTTCTAATTAGATTTTTATGAATGCCCCTAAAGCTTCTGCCCAGAAGTGGAAGCTGGCCAAAAGTTTGAATTATATTGAGAGCAAACTGTTCTGCTCTATCCGTATTATTTGATCCACTGCTTTCCTTTGGTTTCTGGGTGTATTAGCATCATCCCTGAAATAATATTTTTCCCCTGTGTTTGGAAGGGATGAGTACCTCATTCTTCCTTTCACCATCTCTGAGACACTTCCTCTCCTACTCTTTCAATCTCCTCTTGACTTTCTGAGGCTCAGCTCTTCAAACTGCACTGGGCAAAAAGTGCTGCCCTCCTTTCTCCTGCAGACAAGAAGGTGTGACTTGTGCCATCTCAAATCTTCCCACTCCTGTGTGTGTCAGTAGTCACTTGAAACTTCCCTTCTTCAGTTATAAGGCTGTATCTTTCCATAGCCCCTGCCCTTTCTTGCTGTTTGTGAACAGCAGCATGGCTACCTCGGAGAAAAAGCAAATGTGTGATGGGCTCTTGTTGTCTGTGGGGAGAAAAGCTGCTCAAATTGAGTCAGCCCTGTGGTCTGAAGGACTTCTCATGGACTGAAATGGCAAATTTCATGGGCTGAGACAAGTATTCCAGGTCACATCTCGGCAATTCTAAACTTTTCCAAGCTATTGAAGCCTTAAGGAGGGAAGAAAAAGAAGTTATCAGATTTAGGCTATTATTAGACTATTTGTTAGATCAGTTTAAAAAACAAATTCCAAGTGTTGCTCTGGATTTTGGATGGATGCAGTTCAGTTGGCAGGAGGGACTGAGGTCAGGGAAGGCTGAGGCTGTGTGGGATCAGCTGAGAGAAATGCCAGGGATGTGTTAAACACATGAGGCAGAAAAGAGAGACTGTGGCAGTGGAGTTGTGTCAGAGCAGGGGCTGAACATAAAACTCAGGAGTACTTTTAGTAACAGGATGTGTTTTGATGCACAAACAAAGGCAGTGAAAGAGACAATGCAGACCTTGGGAGCTGAGGAGCATGGGAAAGGGGAATCATGCTAAAAAGCAATATGAGCTGTTGGGGGAAGTGACGTTTTAAAAACAAACCACAGCGAATGCTGCATTGTACAAACCTAATAAGACATAGTGAAAAATATTGGATTTATTTTTACAAGTTAAAAGTGACCTTGTTGGCCTTATGAATGGATTCACTTCTCACAGTACCTCTTAAGGGCATTAGGGTTATGACTAACTCATAAAAATAAATCCAATATTTTCCCCTTGGCCATGTCATATCCAATGTTGGAATTCAGCTGTGAGAACTGGTGGGGCTCCGACTTTCATTTAGTTTGACCTCCTATTATGAGCAGTACCTGGCTCTCAATCCTGGTGGGCTGCAGCCTAGTTCCAGCAGTGGCTATATCGCATACAGAGTGGAAACAGAAAACATCCCAGAAGCCTGGAAAGAGAGGGTCATGCAACACAACATGTAACTGAAAACAACACGTGAAAGGAATAAGTGTTTCAAATACAGATGGGTTTTCTTCCTTTCCTGTTTTTCATTTGACCAGCATAACAGATCAAGGCAGGACTGTCAGCTTAGTCCTGCACTGTATATGGGGGAGGCAGAATCCAAGCTGATGACTGAGCTCGTGCAGTTGTTCATTTCTGTTGGAGTCAAAGTCAAAAATCCAGTCAAGAAAATAACTGAAGAAGTGATTTTAAAATGAGTTGAGAGCTTTAAAGGGGACAGTCACACCTATCTATTACTTGTGATAGCACAAGGCCTTCCCTGAGTAACAACCTAGTCCAAAGCAGTAGGAAAAACATAGTACAAACCGTTTTCAGCACCCATAGATGTCTGCAGCCACAAGTCTGAAGCTTTGTTGAAGCTTAGTGGGCTCTGCTGATCACTGAGGGCTTGTATTTGTTCCACACATGCAGGTGACTGCAGTGTGAGGTGGTCACTGTCATGTATCGATGAGGAAATGTTTATTTTAAGTGCATATCAGATATGCTCTTTTTATAACTCATGAATTCTGCTTATCTGCTCTGCCTGATAACCATTCCCTTTCCAATAAGCTCAGATGAGTTCACCTTCCTTTTGGCTGAAGAACTTTAGAAGGTTCAATACATGCACTGGGATTTGTTCCTGGGTGACTGGCTCCAGGTGGCTGGGGTTTGGACTAGGTGGTTCCAGCCCCAGCCACTCAGTGATACCATGGCCTTAAATCCAAGCTGTGACAGCACAAATCTCTGAATAAACTCATTTTCCCTGTCAAGAAATGTAGAGTGAGCAGAAAACCAGTTGATGACGTAGGAGTGAAGGTGCTATGGGATTAATGAGAATGTTTGCCAGGTATGATTAATCAGGCTAAGCTAAAGTAGAAGTAGAATGAGATCAAATATTTCTTACATTGTGACTGTCCTTGTAGGGGGAAACCCTTAACTAGTGTAATTTGGATTAAACATGAACTCAAAGCGCAAAGAATATATAAATTCATTTATCTGTGTTTATCTGAAGCCGAGTTGGATTCCAGCTTTGGTTACTGCAAAGTTAATTTTGCCATTGTTCAGTGTTGCCTTTTGTCTCCGCAAATTTTCTCCCAACAACTTGAGCAGCATGCTGAATTATAACTGTAGAAAATCATGAATGACATGCATATGTTGTAGGCATTTTTGAGGTTGCAGGGCTAACAGTAAATATTCACACTTAAAATATTGAATTTAGGTTTATATGCCATGGAAATGTTGAGTACCTTCTTTGCGTTGTTTCCTCTGCCTCTGCTTTTCCCATGACTCTTTTATTACACTGAACAAGTTCCATATCTGTAACATACAGAAGTTGACATGTTCTCATATTGCATTTCCTTATTTTCTCTGAACAAGTTTCAATGAGTATTATTTTACCTGCATCATTTTGGTGTCCAAAGTATTCCCATAGTCAGATCAATCATGGGAAAATTTTCATTCCTTAGAAACGTCTGGGATCCAGAGGAGGGGGTTCCCCAAGTGCCTGAGTTTGATCCCTGCCCTGCTGTGCTCTGTGCAGCACGTGTTGGCTCTCCCATGGAGCAGCCCCTGCACCCCAGCGCTGCCCCAGGCCAGGCAGCCCCTGCTCTGAGCATCGTGGCCACTGCTGCAGTAGCTACCACACACTGAAAAGGTGTGCTGGCAAGTAAGCCACAACCACAGATTTAAGATTTCTTTTATGAGACAGCTTTGTCAGGATTTAAAGGTGTTTTTTCCTAAACATGACAAATAAGCCTGCTGAAGCAGCTAAGAACACTTATTTATATAAACTGGCACTGATGTTACCTTGTGTAAAATATGTTTAATTTTAGCCAATGCATATTTGAGTTATAGTTTCCATAAATATTTGTGAATACATTATGATAAAATCTAAAACCTTGGCAACAGTTAAGAGGAGAGTTTGCGGATAAAAATCAACATTGCCTGCAGTATCCCAGGAGATCATACTGCTAGTGAAGTTTAAATTAGCTTTGCCCTAAAATCTAAGACATTCCTGCAGCACACTTTAAAGCATCTTAAAGTGTGAAGGAGTTAAGCTAATTACTGTAGCATTTGAAGACAAGACATTTGTAAAATTAATAGGCTGTAGTCTGCAGTCTTTCATTCAGCAAAAATTCCTACTGCAATTGTGCATTTATTGTGGAAGAGCAGCACAACTCAGCCCTCTGCTTTAAAACAGTGACATCTTGACAGAATATATTCCAAATACTGGGGGGGTCAGGGGAGGTATGTGATTTCTGGTTACACAATGAGAAAGGGAGGAACACGGACCATTTAACTTCTAGCATCACTTGATGTTATCTGCCTGTGATAGCAGAGCCCTACCCCAGTCCCCAGCAGAGACTCTGCCTGGCACCATTTCCACTGAGCAGATTTGCTCTCCTCACCAGTTGCTGTGTTTGTCCTTTGCTGTCCCTGGGCCCACAGGACAAAGCCTGCACAGATGAAAGTCAGAGCAGGCCTGTAAAGCAGAACATGTGGTGCTGAAGGCCCAAAGGCCGCACTGTGGGTGTTTCAGGGAAGCTGTAAGTACTGTAACTCAGCTCAGGGCTGGTAGGTGAAGAACATCAGGTTTAATTTCACCTGAGAGGATCCCAGTTTGTTCTGTGGCTTTCTGCTCCCCACAGGTACTCACACACCAGGGCAGGCGTGTCCTGGTGCATTAAGGGTACCTGCAGGGGATCCCACTCCTGCTGGGTGCTGTGGCTGCCCTGCAGGAGTTGGGGTGCCCTCACTCCATAAGAATTGGCAGCAGAAGAGGGGAGTGAGAGTGACGGGATCCCAGGCTCTGCTGCCTCACCAGTGCTGGGGAATCTCTTCAGATGTGGTGTCTGTGCCCTGCACAGAAGGGTAGGGCCATTGCTGCCAGGCTGCTGTGTCTCCCAGCACACAGGAGAGGGGAGCAGAGTAGCTGCTGAGAGGAGAGGAGTGTTTATCAGAGTGACACAAAGTGTTTGAGCATGAGCTCAGTTCGGCAGCTTTGCTCTTTCTCAGCCTTCAGTATTCTCACACAGGGACGTGGCTACAGAGCACAGACGTGTAGGAAGGGATTCAGTTAACAGTTTCCTTTGTGAGGTGTTAGAAGGGTGCAATTCTCTGTTAAAGTATTTATAGGGCAAAGCACTGGTTCCCTGCAATTCACTGGTGCTATTCACTGTAAGAATCACTGAGCTCAGGCTTAGGAAGGCGAGTTGTTTGCTCTTCAATTGATCCCAGTCTGTTTCTCCAAGTCAGTAGTGCAATTACAGAGAAGACCCAGACAACTTCCATTGCTCCCTTAACAAGTAGCCTTGTTCCTTCCAGGCTACTGAGCCATTTCATCCACAACTGGTTTTTAACTGAAGACTTTTTATAAGGCATTCACAAATGTGAAAAAAGAATAGCAGGTTAAGTGAAAATTTTTCCAGCTGCATCTTGACAGGTTTTATGTTGGTTATTGAAGCTGCTGGCTAGAAATGGGCCAGTAGAACTGTAGCAGACCTCTTGGTTATTGCTGTTTGGCTGAAAGAGTCCAGACTTAGCTCACCTTAAAAAGAAGCCTTGCTTTGATTTCCTGACTGAGGTAGGACTCAGTTAATGGAAGTTAAGAGTTGGTTTGAAGGTGAGTGGCTGGATGGGGAGAGGATTGCTGCTTGAGAATTTACAGCATGGACTCTGTTGGAAAATGCTAAGGTATGTTTCACATTTTTATCTAAATATAATTTTGTTACTGAGTGTTAGCCAGATGAAAAGAAACAGTGCACCAGATGCAGTTTATACACACACAGACATGTATATGTGCCTTTGATCTTTATAGAAAAATATTGTCCTTCCAGTAGGTTCATTTTCAGATGAGTTTGCTTGTCTTTTTCTAATTCAAGGTTGTAGTCCACAACTGAAGTTAGGCTGGCAGAGATGGTACTGAAAATTGGTCAGGCTCAAGAGAAAAGTGTGATAATTGCACCTTTTATAGTTGTCATCCAATGCAGTTCTGTTTCACTGGACCAGAAACTGTTATTATTTCAAATCTTTCCAATTGCTATTTGGAGAAGTTTTTACAAAAACAATTTTCCAAGTGTTCCTTAGCCTTTTGCAATGTCCTTTTTTATAGTTCAGTGCAATATTCCAAATAACAAGTCTTTATTATTTTAAAACTGACGTTAGAAATTGCTTATGCAGTAGCTATACAGCTCATCAGCTTTTTTCAGGGCACCTTCTGTGCCTGCTCACTTAGAAGTTTATTGATTTGAACCACATTCTGAATCTGTCCTCTGCCTTTAAATTCCTTTAGCATCTCTTGATGTGCCATTGACATATGAGTCTTTTAACTTTTTATTGTGTCTGCCCCATGTCTCAAGCACCTTTTTGGCATGTAGTAGGAGCCTTCAAGCTTCTTACAGACAAGCAGCTAAAGGAAGGTGTAACAGCAAAGCCTGGGACCTGGAGCTCTGGCAGGCACGGCTCCTGTGTTCATCACCAGCAGCTCCCCTTTAGAGCAGGTTGCAGAGCTCAGTCTCCTTGACAGACTCCTCTGTGTCCTTTCTGAATTGTTTCTTCCCTGGGGCAGTCTGGAGGAATATGCCTCAGATGACCGTGTTCAAGCAAATCTCACCCTTACATTTTGCTTTAGTCAATTTAAATCTCACACTTTATGCTGTAGCCAAAGCCATTAGCCCATGTCATCCTTCACTGTAATGCAGATCTGCTCCTATCTCATTACAATGTGCACAGCTCTACCACAGGGTCTGATCCACGCATCCAGAGCTGTACTGAATTATTAAGGGTTTCACTTAAACCAGCAAGACTGGGGAAGTTTTGAAATTCTGTCTTTAATGTGACCTGTAAGGTTGAAGTTCTTGAGGTCTCTCTGAACAGTTGATGTTTTTAATACACCCTGTGTGGCACTTCAGATTTGTATAATTACATGGATTTTGAAAAAGAGATATATATTCTGACTTTGGGCAACTCTGGCTCTACTGTAGCTTGGCTGCAACAAAAAATCTAAAGACCTTTTCCTCTTATGTACATAAACAATGAAATCCTTAAAGCTTCCTTGTCAGATGAAAGCCTGGGCATTCCATAATAATATTTTTCATGTGCTTACAGTGGGAATTATTTTGAGTGCTCAACTTTGACTTAGTAGGTCAAAGATGATATTCTTTTTATACAGATCTTTAATATAAGCAATATTCTCTTTCACCCCTGACTCATAATACAGCAGTTTTCCTTCAAAGCGTAAATTAAAGTGAAGCCCCAAAAGGGTCATTAATGGACTTGGTAGAGTCAATACTGAAGGTATCATGTACTGCCTGTTTTAATATTAAAAGTGAAGTCAATGGAAGTATGGTCTTAATATATATGGGCTTTGTGAATGCTGAAAGAGAGCAGAAAGTTTAAACTTGGGAGTGTACAGAGAGATGAAACAGCTTGCAATGCAGCATAATGTTGGGGTTCATTCCTGAAAACCCAGGAAAATATATGCCTGCAGCTAAAGGTCAGAAACTATTAGTGAGGATTAGGATGGTGTCATGCTCTGTATTTCATATGTGGAATTTAAAAAAATTCTAATGGGAGGAAAAGATTTGTTAATTCCAGAGCCACCAGTTAAGCAGTAATATCCAAATCATTGGCTAATCTTTTCCTTCAAATTAATGAATAGAAGGGCCAGAATGCCAGTGCAAAATCCCCTACAGAACACACTTTGTGAGAGCACTAATAAGACACACACTGTATAACTTTATTCTGCTTACAGTATGGAAGACTTTTAAAGGACCAATTAAAAGAGACTTAAAATGCAATTAAAGTGGAAATCACTTGGCAACAAGGCATTAGCCATCTCCCATCAGCCCTGCATTAGTGAGCTTTTAGCAAGAGATTTGCTGGTGGATAACATATTTGTGAAGCAGTAGTAGGACTGAGCCCAGGCAACAGAGAGGAGGCTAAAGCCAAGCTGACCACTGGGGAAAGGCCTGGGACTGCCTCTTCTTGCTGTGCTGAGATGTAAATGGTGGCACGTGTTGGGAAAGAGAGTTTTCTGATGGCTGTACTGGAGGACAGAGGGCACAACCTGTGGGAACTTTTTCACCCCTCTGATGATAAATGGTGCTGCAGCAGGGAGCCAATCTGTTTCTACAGCTGACAGTGCAGATCTCTAATACCAGGCTCTCTTTCCTTGGGAGGAGGCAGGCAGTATTGCCATGGCTTGGTTTTGTCCCAGGATCCCTCACCTGACATGTAGGGGAATAGCCAGACAAGGAGGTGGATCGAGACACCACTGGCCAGAGTGTGATTAGCTCTTACCCTCAAAGTGCACCTTGGTATTGGGACAAGGGATATTTCTGGTATCTGTAAAGTTTGTGTGCTGGAATCTGAGCCAGGGAGCCATAAAATAGAAAATTCTGCAGAAGGTAAAAAGAGCTGCTTGTACTAAGAAAAAGCCAATGGCAGAAAAAATATGGAGTTTGTTTTGTTGTTGTTTTTTTTTAAAAAAACAAATCAGTAAGTAGTAGGTTTGTGTGTGTAAATCCAGGGAGGAAAAAAAAAAGATAAAAACCAATAAAAATAAAACATTATTTGAAATGAAGTTAAGAATTGCATCCACAGAACTGAGTTTAAGACCTGGAGACCTGATCCAGGCAATGCTCCTTGCCTGTGGGAGGGACTGCCAGCACAGGGCCTTAGGCTAAGTAATGTCTAATATTCTCATTAATATTAGGTGATGAATGCCACAAATGCAGCCACATCAGTAGATAAGAAATGTCATTTTAAACATGTACATGCTGCTTGGGAAATTAAAGATAAAGTGTGTGTATGCATGGGGGCTTCTAGGTAGTCTGTGTTGAGAACCTTGCTCAGTCAGAGGTTGGCTCTGCTGACTCAGCCCTATGTCCAGTGTGTGTGTGCATCGTGCAGAAGTCTGAAATGTTTGTAATGTGTGGCAGTGAGTCATGACAACGAGCTGCTTCCAAGCACCTCATGCCAGAGCTGTTCCCTGGGCAGGCACAGCTGCCCACGCTGCCCCAGCACTGGGGCATGGGTTGACAAACCCCATTGCTGCTGCTGTGGGGGCCTGTGACAGGATTCCTGTAAAAACAACCAAGGCAAAAGGCTGAGTAACTGGTCTGTGTTGTTTACAAAAAGACACTTTAGACAGGCAAGTCCAGGATTTGTGCACCTCCTTTCTTCCTGATAAGTAGCTGTTAGTCATGTGCTATTGCTAATAATTTTCAGAAAAGAACATTAATAATTTATTTTTCCTTTTCCACTGCTGATTATGTTTCAGACACAACCTGAGTGTCTCTTAGCAAAATGGTGCTGCAGATTTGCATAATTACAACCATGATTCATTTTCAAATTTTAGTAGTGGATAAGTGATGTTTAGATGATTTTTTTTTGTGGAGAGAAATACATTAAGAGAAGGAAAATCAGAAGCATTTTATTTTATGCCACATGGTATGGACAGTGAAGAATAAGTCATCCAGGCTTTATCTAAATGAAAGAAATGATGGGTTCCTGTTCCTTGTCTCAGAGTGAGCAGAGCCCTGGAAGGCCACACCAAAGCACTGCAGGCCCTGACTGGCGATGCTTCTCCACAAAGTGTGGGGCTGACATTCCAATTTAGAAGCATCACATAAAATCTTAATCAGTGCAACCAAATTAGCAGAGGGAAGCTTTTACACCATGTTCCTTGTTTACGCTTATCATTCTTAATAAATTCTAAATGCTTTTACAGGTGTGGAAATAGGCCTGTTACCAAGATAATTTTCTTAATCATAGACATCTTAGATTGAGATGTGACATTTGCCATAATTCCCTTGCTCTATCTCATAGCTTTCTGAAAGCTGTCTACAATTCCAACACCATCTCTGTGGTAGAAGCGGTCTTTTGAGTGATGTATGTCCAAATAAGCCTTTGAATAGTTTTCCATATTGGTCTTGAAATAATTCAGATGTCGAATTACCTCTCTCCAGACTTCCTGACTCCACCAGGCCCCTTGAATATGTTTTTTAAAAAGTATTTAGGAGGAAAATATTAAATTTTTCTAAGCTGGGTCAGGGTTCATAGAATTTGCTAATAAAGACGCAGGCAAGGAAGATATTTTCTTGGGGAAGGCTTTGAATATATTTTGTGTAACAGCTGCAGGTTGAGACAGCCTTTGGTTTGTGTTTCTGAGTTTGTATGCCTCCAAGCTTTTGGCATCTTTGCTTTTTTTTTTTTTTATCTCCTGTTTTCCTTTCAAGACAAATAAGGAAACAATTTCAGTCTTTTCACACCAAGCCTTTCAGCATGGTCCACATATTCAAACATCAGGTTGAGCCACTTCTCAGTTTGACAAGGAATATCATCCAACTTCTCATTTTGTTCTCTTCAAAATGCCCTTGCAGCTGAGATGCATTGAGAGCACAGAGCTGGGAGTGTCCCATCAGCCAGGTGTGTGCTACAGACCACAGCACCACAGCAGCACAGCACTTGCTCTCCATAACATTTGTGTGATAGAGCCAATCAGGAGAAATTAATCCTGATGCTGTTTTGGTCACCAGAGTCAGCTGTATCTCCCAAAGCTTTGGGATAGATTTTTGTTTAATGTTTGTCCTAATTAGCCATTTGTCTCTCCCACTGGATGTCGTTATAAAATCCCTATTACTGTTCTGCCCAAGGACCAGATTGTAAAATTGTACTGTCTGGGGCCAAACTGTGACTTTCAGCAAAAAGTCCCAGGCATGTTTTGGGAGCACTTTGCACCAGCAATGGCAAATGGCCTCTGCCTTTTCCTGTGGAGGATTAACACAGCAGCCCCTCAGCCACAGCTGCTGCCAGGGCTCTTCATAGGGTGGCTTTGCACATCCCCACCAACTGGGTAATGTCAGCTTAGGAGGGAACAGGGGCTCACTGGCCTCCTCCTGCTGTATTAAAAGCTTCCTCCAGATAAAGGTGCAAGGTGGAAGAGGTTTTTATCTCAAGATAAAACCTTTTCTGTGCCAAGGTGCAAGGTGGAAGAGGTTTTTATCTCAAGATAAAACCTTTTCTGTGCCGATCCTTCTGGATGGGTTCGCTGTGTTCGCTTCCCATCTGAACCCAACACAGGCACAGGGGGTGGCTCCTGGAGGGCCTGGAGCACAGCAGGGCTTTCCTTCATTGTTGCTCAGGAAATGGTCTCAAAATGCTCCACCCTTTGGGGCTTTGTTGTTCTGAAGTGAGAAAAAGATGATGAAACAAATAAGTTTCACAAGGATGCTGTTCTCCAGCTCAGTGGAGAACTGAAACCTTGCAAGTGGGCATGTAACCCAAAGGGTAGGAAATATAAATAAAACTCAAACCTGATTTCATCTTGTCTGTTTTAAGATCATGACATTAAAATACTAGCAAATAAAACTATCAGAAGCTCAATTACTTAGAATTAACTATTTCCAGAAAGATATAAACAAGGTTTCTAATTGATTAAATGTTTCAAGTTGGATAAGAAACCTTAAGGTCCAAGACAACAATGTAGGACAGACCTTTGATATACTCAGATGGAAGCTGATGCCTATATTTTCAATAAAATGAAAACAAAAAAAGTGTCTGGGGTTTATTTTCTTTTAATAATGCACTAAGAATGCTAAACAGAAACAAAGATAACATTAAGGTAATATGTGTGCAGTAGGGTAAAAATAAAAAGTTTTATTGTCCTGATTTTAATAATCTGCAGTGTGATTATACATGTATGAGGAAATGTGCTTATTTGCTATCTCTGTTACTAAATTTAGTGTCCCTATATTCAGGCTCTTTATCTAGTTTGCTCTCTGTGTTTTGCTTCTACCACTTGAAAAAGGGGTTAATTGCAACTTATCACTATTAAGAATGCGTTTGCTGCAAGCATGTGATATTTGTCAGGTGGTACAGAATTTGTTCAGAACCATTGACCTAAAATGCCCACAAGTATTGTTTCCTTTAAAGTATTAGCCTTATCTTACAGTGTAGACTCAAGCAATCTGAAAGGTAAATAATCAAAGAAAAGCCATTACCCAAGACTGCTTACAGTTCTTTAAATCAAGTGTCTATGCAAGGGTAGAGATGCTGCAGGTAATTTTAGAAACAAGCATGTGACAGCAGTTACACACTCCCAAAAATGTTTGAATTCAGTGATCATAATCAAAAAGTAATTATACATGGCACTGAAAAGAGACAGTTCAATGCATCTCAGAGATCAGTTACAACCAAAATCTGTGAACAGAAGGAGTGAGCTTGTATGACTGTCACGCAAAGCCCTACCAAATTACTATTCACTTCGATTAACTTTCAGTGACCGTGTCTATAGGCTGCTTGGTTAATGGTTTTCTGTCAATACTGTAAAAATGCTAACCTGTCTTTACATCTAATCAATTTTGAAATGGCTCTTTACATAAATGGTCTATTCCTTTACTTCATTAAAAATAAAAAAAACCACAACAAATCAGAAGCAATCAAATAGGATTGAACTGAACAAGCATTTGTAAAAAAATACAATAATTAATTTTAAGTCTGTGTATTTTGAAGTAGTTGTCCTTGAGTATTGTCTTCATCACCATTTTTTAAAGGGCACTGAAAATCAATGTTTCATTTTACTATCATCCATCTTTATATAGTAATAAATTAAGTGGAAAGTATTGATATTTTTGACTGAGCTTTTAAAATTTACATACTAATGACAATTGTACCCTTGTGACTTTTTATTTCTGTTGCTGTTTACTGACACTGACTAAAGGGAAATTTCAGTCATCTGGGGACCATTTTTCCTCTGAAGGAATAAGACAGCGTCATGTCTCTGGTTTTATATTATACTTGATATCTTAGCCATGGTATCCCTTGCTGGACTTCTTTTCAAAAAACAATGTAGGCAGCAAAAGTGGTTGAAATGCTTATTGTGTCATTGTGTCTTTGTGTGTTCCAGCTACAGGGATGTGCACTGCAAGCACAGTTAATGGACCCCCAGGAAAGCCAGGCTGTGTGGCAGGGAACTGAGAATAAAAATGCTGGTGACAAAGCAGAGATTACTGCATGTACCTTTGGAAATGCAGCTGGTCTTGGAAGGAACAGGACTCCTATTCTGGTATGTGTTTGGATGAGGGATTGAGGAATATGAAGCTAGGATTGTTGGTCAAATCTTATCCTTTCTGGCTATTTTTCCTTTGTATGCCAGACTCATATGCAATGTCTGGGTTGTATGATAGCCAAAAAACCCTAAATCCAATTTATAAAGGAAGGAAGCCTTTGTGAATACTATGATCCTTTTAAAATTTATTATTTAGAGTATAGCTTATGAATAGATCAGGAAGTTCAGAGGGGTTAGTTTTAGCTATGTGTGAATACTTGAAAAAAATTTTTGTAATATTTCAAGTGAAAGCTGCAAGTGACTTTGGCAGTATTTGCTCCATCTTTGTTCACTTCATGGGAACATTATGAGCTCTTTTCTGTGGGTGAAAAAATTTGCAGACAGAACTTACTATTGTAAATTAGTGATGTCAAATGTGTGTGGTTGTCTAGTGCATTCCTTGCTGGCATGGGAATCTGCTAACCCCAGAGAGCAGGGAGAGAGGGAAAATGCTGCCTGACTCAGGTGAGGAAGTGCTGAGCACAAGTTGCTGATTGCCCAAAGGACATATATTCAAAGAAATAGTTGTGGTAAGAAACCTGACAGCGAAGCCCTGGCAGCAGTTTGCTGACATGATCCATTTGCTGAGTAATTCTAAACAACAAATAGATACAAGAGCTCCCACTCTATTTGAAGATAATTTGCAAACATGGAGTCACATTTTTTTAGTAACTAGCTCATTGCACTTATCTCACTAATAGTTGTTTTCTACTGTTTATTCCCTACAAAATAAATTCTGTGACATTTCTTCTGCCAACTTCATGATTTGGTTACGCAGGCAGGATTTATTTTCACTTTTGAATGTCTTCTAATTAATGTGATGAGTATCAATTCTTAGTTTATTGACTAAAAATGTCCATTGCTGCGTTAGGTCTCCCTTTTAATAATATACAGGTAGAAAACAAACAACTTTGCATTGTACAATAAAACCAAATATTGGCAGGGCAGCCTTTCTGGATTTTGTGGAAAGCAAATCCATCTACTTCTGGATGTAAGTAGGTGTGTTCTTGTAAGAGTGTGCAAATACTGTACTGGAATATGTTAAGTGAGTACAGAAGTTTAATGACAGATACTATGCCAAAGGCCAGATTCTGAAATGCTTTAGCATGAATCTTTTTCCAAAAATCTGTCTCACTGAAGTAAAAGGGTTTCCTGTGAGTAACTCATGAGGGGTTTGTAATTTGGGTAGGAAAGGGTCTCAGGAGGTCTCTTGTCCAGCCTCCTGCTGAAAGCGGTCAGTTGAGGGCTTTGAAGTGGTTATTCAGGCCTTTTTCTTGTTGAGTCTTGAAAACCTTTAAGGCTGGAGATTGTATAATCTCCCTGGGCAACCTGTGCCCTTGCTTGTTTCTCCTCATTTCCAGTCCTTATATCACCTCTTGCCCACAGTGCCTCATTTTCCCACCGTGTACCACCATGGTCTGGCTCTGGCTCCATCTCCTTGCTAACACCTCACAGGTTCTGGGTGCCACTGTCTGGTTCCCCAAGGTCTTCTCTTCCTCAGGCCAGGTGAGTGCACCCCCCAAGCCAGCCCTTGCAGGGCAAGCATTCCATCCCCAGCTGTCTGCTGCTCCTGCCCTCTGGCCTGGCAGGGCTGGGCAGTGGATGGGGCAGAGCAGGGACCCGCTGTGCCTGCTCTGCCCCAGGGTGTGTTGAGCGCCACAAGCACCTGCTGAGCCCCCCAGCAGCCCCTCTGCCACCTCCTGTTTGGCACTGAGCTCACCCCACTAGACAAGGGGCTGGCTGCAGCCTCCAGGGCAAATCCCAAGTGGTTCATTCGAAGCCCTTCACAGTGCTGAGTAGCTCTCTGCCTCTGGTGCCACTTCTCCCTCAGCTGGGTGCTAAACCCTCTGGAAGAGAGCCCCGGGACACGAGCTGAGCTGCAGTGTGCTCACAGCAATGTTCGGTAGCTGCACTGTACTCATGCCAGGTTTTCTTTTCCCCCCGTGAGCAAACAGTGGCTCAGTCATAAAGGCTAATTTTCACAGTAATATTGATTGCCTGCAACACGCTCAATTCTAGTTTAGATTCCACAGGATAAAGACGCAGCAGCACTGATGTGTTTTTTCCCTCTGGAACTTGAAGGGTACTGGAAAAGACAAATACAAAAGAAATTGTGCACTAAGGTACAGACAAACCATATGTTAGCTGCAGCTCTCCCCAGGGCAAGGTGCTAAGTTTTGTTTACATTTTGCCAAGACAGCAATAAAATTGTTTGTTTACAGATGACAGGGAGAAATGGGATGTCCTTAAAGGCAAGGTATGCACAGGGATGCAAACAGCACACAGAGGCACAGCTTGGAGCAAAGTGCAATTAATGCTCCCTTCCTGGACAGCTCCAACCCCCTCCATTTTGAGGGGTTAGCCAATCCTGTGGGTCATTATGCAGGATTATAAAAATATTAAGGCTGATGAAAGTTTGCCTTCTCCAGTTTCCCAGTGAGCGGTGTATTGCGCTATTAGATCCCACTGACCAGGATGTGCCTCGCAGCCCTGTCTATGTGCAGAGGACAGAAAATATGAGAGGTGTGGAGAAGGACTCACTTTCATCAAAGTATCAGTTTCCAGGATAGTTTGGAAGCCCACAGCATTATTGTATTACACATTGCACAGAAGCGTGCCTTGTTCATTTTTTTTAGTGTTTTAGAAATAAAAGACTTTTCTTCCAAATTGCGCTGGGAGGCAAATTCTTCAACAGTGTAATAGAAAATGTTAGACAATATTCCTTACTGGAGCTATTGACATTTTTGGTCGTGACACTTTGATTTTTCTCAAAACATATGGATCAAGCCTGAGTGTGTTATTGGACAGGAAGACCTGATGAAAGGCCTTCCTTTATCTTTCTTTGTATTTCTTTCCCTCTCTGTTTGTTCATGGCTTTCTCTCTGAATATAATCGCGGTTTTCTTATGCTGCCCAGGGAGTCGTTATTGCCTTACTAAATATTTTATAGTGCACAGTGCACCATACCTGCCAACTGGTTATTATTTGTTATATGAAAAAAAGCGGGGGTAGCATCTGAAAAGGAGTGTGCGTTAAAATTTCAAAACTACACACAGAATAATTTCAAACCCTTAAATTGGATGTCAGGCTGGGTTTGTTTTTTGGTTCAGATTTTTTATGTTTGCTTGAGAAAGATCTGTATAGTTTCTGGGGAGGTTCCCTTCTCTTTTTGGTATGTGTGCCTCTGATTCCAAGCACTTGTTTCCTCACAGTTTCACTTCCTATTTGTTCAAAAGGGAAAAGTTCAAAGCCACTCTGGCAGCTGAGGGAAAAGCTTGCTGAATACTAACCCTCAAGTGTCTGTCTTGTCCTGACCTTGAGAAAGTAGCAGTAAACTGTTCTATTGCAAACACCACATGTGTGTTTTGTTAGACCAGGTTAGGAGGGGTCAGAGCTCACCTGAGGCTTGGACTGCAGATTTAGACTGCTTTTCAGCAGCATAATGTATTTTTAAAAAGGGACATTCTCGCCTTTGTATGGGCCTAATATAGGCTCTGTTTAAAAACCTGTCAAAATCCCAAGCACACACTCCATAAAATATAAATAAGTACTTACTGTTTGCAGATGTTGCTTGTTTTTCATAATGTTTGTATTTGAAGTCCCGAATCCCCGCTTCCTGTCAGAGCCAGCCCTGTTGCTTTGGTCCATTTATTTCTGAAGGAACGGGAAGGACTTCAAAATGCAATTTCTCAATGAAGACACCTTCTGTCAGACCTGTCAGCATTCGCAGCACAATTACCTTTTTTTCAGACCAAGGCTAGCGTTTATGGCTTTGACTGCATGCACAACCTCTCTTCCCCCCAGCTCAGCTAAAGCAGTTGCTGTTTTTTAAAACACTCCCACTTGCCATAAATTGTGCCTTTAGGTTCTTTCAAAGCAACAGGATAACTTAGCAGACCTTTCTCCTATTTGCATGTTTTAATTCCTTTGATAATGGATACGAAGTATATTGTGGGGAACAATTCTGTCCTGGGAAAAGGGATAGATCAGATTTTTCATGTGCAATCTATCAAGTATCTCCCTCGGTAAGGTGAGCTCTGTCGAGCCATTTCTCAAAAGAGGAGAAAAAAGACAGGGGAAAAAGAATTGTTTCAGAAGCACGGTGACGAACTCGCCTCGAAAGAAAAACAGCATTTCCTGACTTACTATCTGTCTGAAGAGTAGGTATAGATCATTTTTAGGGGACCATCAAACCTAGTCCAGAGAGAAGTTTCTCAGATTTGGATTGAGCTTATGTTCTACCCACATTTCAAGAAACAGTGCTTTTGATAGTTAATTTATCTGGGATTATTTAGGGTATTATTTGTGTTATTTCTCATACCAAAAATTTGAATCATGTGGGTAGAGAACTTCAGAAGTACTACTTTTGCTCAAACCTTTTTGTGTTGGGGTGTGTTTTTCACGTGTGTTGGGTATGTGTGGGCTGATGTGAACAGGTAATTCCTGGGCATCCCAGTGCTCAGCCCTCCTCCAGAACCCCACAGTGTGTTTTTTTTGCAATGTGTATTTCCCTGTTCAGTGAGGAAACCTTACCTTCAGCTGCCTGTTTTAGCCACCATTCTTTTTCTATTAAGTTCCTTTCTCTAAGTGCCTCCTCTCCTGGGTTAACCTCTCCTCCAGCAGCAGGCTCTTCAGTGTGCAATGCCACCACTCTGCTGGCAAGGAGAGGGGGAGAAGAAAAGCCTCTCCTTTGTATTACAAATTCAAAGGGTCATTATTCCATCATTCCCTATGGACAAATGTGTGAAGATTATTGTGGGAAGTTAGTATTTATTCTGAAACCCTAATATGATCCTCTTGAACATTTTAATAATGCATTCTCTGGGGTCCGTGCTGCAAGTGTTTAAAAGGAAGCAATATGCGTTAGCGTTGGATGGCTGCTGCTTTGCCGGAATAGTCGAAGTTGTGGGGTTGCTTTTGATCAGTCCCTGCTTAAAAAAAAAAACCAAAAGAAAAAAAAAAAACAGAAGTCCCTTTGCCCCCTTCCTCACCAGCCCAGAGTTCTTTTATCAGTTACATTGATCTAGAAGCAAGAACAAGGCCACAGTATTATATGTCCACATTTGTTACACTGATTTACGAGTTTCTTAATTTGAAGACCCTTACCTTATCAATGGCCTCAGGAAGTGCTAAATCCCTGATATTAAGCAGAGAAAGAAAACATTTAGCATCAAAATAGGTGGGGCGTTTTTTTTTGGTTTTTTTTGTTGTTTTTTTTTCTTGGAGACAAATGCAGGCTAAACAGTGTTCACTTGCAATTTGCTGCTTTCACTGGAATTTTAAAGCTTCCCTAATATGTGTTGTTTCTGTAGGGTCTGATTATAAACATATGTGTGGGACAATGCACATGCACGCTCGGATCAGGTCAGTGCAGTTTTCTTCATCTTTAAAGCTCAGAAACCATAAATCAAGATGAAAATACTCCAGCCAGGAGCTTTACCAATTGATACAATTTTAAAATAGGCCGCTGCTAAGGCTTGGGGGAAAGCTGACATGATGACTTTTATAATAGCAGAACGTTTAAGGTTATAGAAATAAAAGGAAGAGGATGAAATCAGTCGCGTTGATCTTAGCCTGCAGGCTCTCTCAGCTAACTCGAAGCTCCAGCAATTATTTCTGCTCTGGCTTTTCCCCCTTTTTTTCAGCAGTCTGTTTGAAATGAAGCAGAACCAGGCATGGCAAGCTTATCAGTGTCGTTAGCTGACAGGGAGCACATCACACCTGCTTTTACTTGCTAGTTTTTCAGGCACTTTATGCCACAGAAGAATGTTGATTTTGTTCTTATAATGTGTAAAGATTCATTTATTTCACCTTTTGAACTTACAGAGCCACTCAGTTTTGATGGGTGTTTGTTTTCAACCTGGCATTTGGAAAACCCTGGCAATTACTGGACTTTGGCCCAAGGCTGCCTTGATAAAATATAGCGATGATCAAACCCAACAGACTGTGGGTCTGGCCCAGCTAAAGCACCCAGCCCACTGAGAGCCGGTGGGACTATGGCTGAGGATCAGATGTGCCAGTGTCACCTTGGTCATGCTACAGCTCTTCCCAAGGACACTCACCAGAGCATCAGGACACAGTCAGGGCTTGGAACCCTGCAGGACCAGTGGAAGAGTCCTGGGTAGAAGTGATAGCAAAGATAGAGCCAGGAAGCTTCTCGTCATACTTGTCACCTTTGGGAGTTTTAGTCTTTAGTTTTCTAATTTCTCCTTAGAGAAAACCTGGAGTGTTGCAGTTGTTGCCTGATGTGTAGTTATTTTAAAAGCTCCTGCCCAGCTTGTTATGGAATCATGCAAGATTAGTAGGATCATAATCCACAGTAAGTGGTCTAAACCCATCTTTTCCAAAAACTTGTTCCCATCTGTGGTACAGATAGGTCATTCTTTCTGTGCTTTGCAGTCAGGCCCATCTAATCACACTGCTCAAGGAGCAAAGGAATTCATTCACCTACAGGGTCCCATTACAAGATATTCTGTCATCTCCATTTTAAACCTGTGAAAGCCTTATTTTGAGTGCCACTGCCAAATGTGATAACAGGAGTCTTGCACTGCTGAAGAGAGCTCAAGTATCTGGGATCAGTGCTATGTAATTGTTCTTACACAGACCTACTTTCAGTTGCACAATGATGCTTGCAGGATTTGAGCTTGTAGCATTGAAAGCAGTAGGATCCTCTCTGCTGACTTTTAATGAGAACAGCTCAGACCTTCACTAAAGCTGGCACTCAGGCAAAAGATTTCAAATGTTTCTTGCAGCTATTGTTTTTTTTCTAGCCAAACAACCTACTAGTGACAATTTTGTAACTATCAAATACTTGCAGATAACTGGCTAATAGACAGACATGCCATGTCTAAATTCCAGGTGCTCTTTCAAAGCCAGTGCAGTATCAGAGATCTGCGTTCCAGATGCAGGCTGGTTCTGAGTATATCCTTACTGATGTCATCCCTTTACACATGGTCATTGGGAGTGAATCTTGAAGAAATTCAGAATAAATCTGGACCGTGAGCCTATGTGAACATACCCAATCACATTCTCTAAATGGAGAGAAATAAAAGCCTGGGGAAGAGCTGGATGTAGAAGCATTGATGGTGATTGTTTGCTTAGAGAACACCTAAATATTCATATACACACGAAATAATTTCATATGCCTGAGATGAAATCCTTGCCACAATATAAGCTGTTTTTATAAATTCCTGCAGTCAAATCTAAATTATAAAACAAAGGGCTCAGATGTTTTTATAGGAGTGAGGGGAACTGATCAAGGGCTGGACTGTGCCAGGAGCTGGCAGCTCTGTGTTGCCCTTGGAGCAGACAGGGGGGAGTCTGGTTTGCTAAGTCATCTTTTCCTTCCTCCACCCCTCTATGATAGACCCCATCTATATCTGTATCTATATCTATATATAGAAGGTATATTATCCATAGCCCCTGTGGGCTATAGGGGAAAGAGGGACAAGCCTGAGGCTGTAGAAACCCTTGCACATTCACCTTTGCTATGTGGGACATAATGACTGTCCTCCTGGGCAAGGATGGAGAGAAAAGGAACAGCTGAAACTTTTATTTTGAGCTAACTTTGTGGAACCCGAGGGAATATTGCTGGGAATGACCTCATTGAGGTATCTGCTGGAAAACCTGGGCTCCAGAAAGGGCTGTGGTATGTGTGGGCAGGATTTGGCTCTTTGTCTTAATTTGAGGAGTGTCTGTGACTCCACCTAATGCTTATTTTCCTGAGTCCAGTGATAAATATCTCAAAGGACTGTATGATAGACATGCAGCAGAAACAATTTAAGTGCTGCTTATACTGTCATGAAACAAAACCAGATTCTCTGCCAGCTGCTTTCTTTATCAGCTCTTCTGGGAAGATTTTCCTGTGTTTTGAAACACATGGCTGTTTCTTAAAGTGCCAAACAAGCATTTTGAATGAACCTGGATTATTTACTGGTTTACTTGGTTAATTGTTGGGATCAAAATTATATTAAAAAAAAATTATTTTAGCAGGTTACAATTCAGCAGTATTACTGCATTATTATTGTTCAACAACAACTATTATTGTTCATACTTAATGCATAATTTTTCTGTTTGTCAGGTATTTTAAATCTGAAACAGTTAATCAGAGAATGTCTGAAATTGTAACATTAAAAATGTGATTACAGATGAAACAAAGTTTCTAAATACGAATGCTTATTTTCTGGACCTTTTCCCATCCTCCTTAAAGAATGCCTTGTGAGAAGGACTGGGCTGAAAATGAACAATATTTTCTTCCTCCTTTCCTCACCATTTACAAGCATTCAGATTTTCTAGGGTATATATAAGGGATAAAGAGACTGTAAATATGCTGGAAAGCTTTACAAGTCTGCTACCATTCCACAATCAGCTGTAACTGTCCAGCATAATATGTTACACACAGGCATAAAATATGCTCCTATGTGCCTTTATAAACTATGTCTTGATGAATATTTATTATATCTCATTATTGCAAAATGTTCCTGTGAAAACATCTGATTGACAATTAGTTTATTGCTTTTTTGTATCATTTTTGTTTTGGCAGAGCCTTAAAATCTGACAAATCTGACATTTTATTATCTATATTTGGCTTTGGAAAGCTCCTGAAAATTCATTGAAAATGTATACATTTAAAAAAAAAATTAAAAAATTACCCAAAGCCAAGTAATCTTTTTTTGACCCTAGGTTATGTTTTGTGGTATCCTAATACCACCTCCATTATTCTCTTTAGTTTAAACTAATGGGCTGATATTATGCTGGGCAACTTTAATTAGGGTGTCTATTGCTTAGTAGGCAGCATTTTTGCTTTCAGGCAAGTATGACACGTTGTACAGTAGAGACTTAATTCCTGTTTAGGGAGAAACCGTAATACATCTCAGTTGCCAAGTGCATCGTAAGCAACCACTCTTAGAGAAAAAAAAAATTTAAATGTATTCTTTCCTAGATACAAAAAACCCATAATCCCATTAATGTAAATGAGTGATTACATGTGTGCATATCACTGGGAGAATACATTGTCAGGAGATGCCAGAATTTTAGATGAGATAGAAATAGCACATGGTATACCATTTAATGAAGAACCCAAATATTCCTGAGAAAAAAGTTCTGTGTTACCGTCAAGGCTGAATCTCTGGATTTTTATTTTTATTTTTTCATTAGAATTATAGGAGAAATAATCTCTAAGGCTCTATTTCTATATTAATAATTTTTTATCTTCAGCTTGCCTTTCATAGCATTTTAGATTTGCCTTGCAAATTCAAGCTCACATTTACTGGAGATGACTGTAATGAAAGGTGAGTTTGTTAGATGACATTGTGGGTGCACATATATTTCTGGAGATATTTTGTTGAAATGTTGCAGTCCCTAGGACACATCATACAATTCAATATCAGTGTTACTGACATATCTGTGAAAACAATCACAAAGATAAAGAAGGTGCTCCATCATGTGTTCATTTCCATCAAATTAATAATACATGAAGTTCACATAGTACAAAATGTCAATTATTTATTTTTTGTATATGCAAAAACCAAAAAGAACTGTGCAGGAGGATTTTTTTTTTTTGTCAGAAAAAGAATATGAATTTAAAAGATCAATGGTAATTGTTCCATTTTAAAGTAAAAATTATTATTTTTGCAACACAGGAGAAGATGCTGTAAAAATGTTTGTTTATACTATATTCTGTTGGACATTTTTTGAAAGCAGAGAGAGATTTATACTTTAGTTCTTTCAGAATATACATTATAAAAAATTAAGATATACACTGTCATATTCCTAACCTTTTGCATGAAAGGAAGAGGGATGGAATATTTCAATAAAAACAAGCAGTTATTTTTAAGTTATAGTAGGACATTAAGACTGGGAAAACTCAGGTGAAAAAAAACCCCACTGTAAACATAATGAAGTTATTGATTTTAATTTTCTGCCTTTCCCATGAAGAATGAAGCATCTGTATAGGATAGCTGAAACAGAAAAGTGAAGGAATTGGAAATCTACAGCAGATCTAGTTGGGGGGCTTCAATAGCTTTAAGATAAATAAATTTCTTTTTTTCATATGCTTGACTGGGAACAAAAAAAATACTGAGCAGTCACATTAACTTCATTGTGTCTCCACAAGCATACATGTTTGGACATATTTCTTCTCATTGGTATTCAAGTATATGTATCCCAGTCAGTTTAAACCATTTAGCAATAAAATATTATTCTGAAAATTCAGGCTCCTTTTCCTGTTCACAAATGAAAACAACCACACAAAAGCTCACTCCTAGGGAACGTTGAGGGTTTAGTGTGAATTCAGTGACCATGCCCTGGATTCCTATCTGATCCTAATCTCACAAGTTATTTAGTATCTTTATGCCAGTAAAATAACAAATAATTTCTTGCCTATAAATAGGCTTGTTGTAAAGTTGGTTTTACTGAAGAGGTCATTATTTCCTTCTAATGAAACCTTCAGCAAAAGCATATTTTGCTTTGGTAGTTCTGTTACCAAAATTGTTATATGAAAAATGCTGACTAAACCAGTTTATTTTATATTGTATTGTGATTATCTGTGGAAATTTAGCATTTTGTGTAATTTAAAATTTATTTTTTTAATAATATTGAAAAGTTTCAGTTCTGGTACATTAAAAATCTATTAAGAAATTTAAAACAGAAGTCATAGCAAAACGCCTGAGCTGCAATGCAGACATATGAACATCAAGGAACTGGAAATTCTGGGGTGTTTTTTCCATTTTGTGCTGTGTCTCTGACCTAAATAGCAATTTGCTTTATCACTGCTTTTGTCTTCTATCTCTACAACAGTGCTGTGAAGATTAATCCATTAGTGATTGTAAAGGGCTCGTATTAGTAGTGGTGGTGTAGTCATGATAGTCTTAGAATAAAAGTGAGGCGAGATATTTAGGGAAGATTCAGTATCTCTTATTAGTTCTAGGCGTTATAGACATTAGAGTTATATTAGACATACTTATGGAGAAATAGATAAAAAATGGACATGCAAGCTCAATTTTCAGGTCTGAAATACAAGCAGCAACCTTCAGATTCATTCAGATGAGATGTTCTGCAGCTCTGGTAGCTCTCCAGCCAGCCCCCAGCCCCCAGCCCCCCTGTCAGCCTTGGAGGGCCAGGGCTGCTGAGAAAAGCTGTGGGAAGGCACAGCATTGCTGTTACCAGCACCTTCAGGACCTTGGGGTAATAGTCCTGGTAGTGAGGAGCAAGAAAAAGGCATTGGGACAGCATGGGAGGGGTCTTGTGCTCCAGATTCCCATTGGAGTGAGAAGTTAGTGACCCACTTGCTAAGGACAGTCAGTGGAAAATGTAGCTCCTCTTGCAGCACACAGGAGCTGCTGCTGCCTGTGCTGACGGTATTTAAAACCATCCATTGCCAGCAAAAAAAGGATGAGTACATGAAGTCAAAAATGTGTGTGCATTCACATTTGTGGTGCAATCCGCTGTCTCAGAAACATACCAAATTTGGATGCTCCTAAGTAAGATAATATACTCAAATGAAGATCACTTTCTTCTCTTAAAATAAAGGAATGACATTTAGTGATTCTTTGGTAAAAGAGGTAGAGACAAGTCATCATGTCTTATTTACAGCATTCTGGAGTTGAGGAGCTGTAGTTACAGACTCAAATGCTTCACTGGGCTCGAGAACATCATTGTGCTTGGTGCTATACAAGCAGAGCTGATGGGCAGATCAGTCCTGTGAGCCAGGAAAACAGAAACACACAAATACCACTGAGGGTCAGAGTGGCAAACAGAGGTTTTAGCACATCTAAGCTACCCAGGAGATGTCACACTCTGTATGGGTGCAACAGCAAAGAAGTTTGAGAAGGAATTTTATGGAGACCTCTGCTATCTTGTTCTTCTGAAGGTCAGCTGTGTTCTGTAGGTGAGGAATTTTTGGGGAGTGCTTAGTGCTGCATGGTTGATGAGATGTGTTTGGGGGTGTGGGGACTTACACACCAGGGTTTGGTGACAAAGGGACAGGAAAGGAGGGACAAGCTGCAGGACAGCTGGCAAACATAGGACAGGAAGAATGCCGCCTACAGGCCCTGCCCCAGCTTCTCTGCCAAGTTCAGTTTTGGCTCTGCAGGTGTAAGGAGCTGACTCTAGGGAAGTGATGGCTCTTTAGGCACCAACACAACTATGATAACTGATGGTAATTTAAGTACAGTCAGAGGTTTCAATCCTGCAATTCTTCCTGGCACAGGTAATTGGGGCTCTACCCAGGGGGTTACAGCTGTGCACAGGACCAGTCTGACTGTTCACTAGCTGCTTGAGCCCTTAGAGCTTTTCATCAGGTTTTTGTGTGAAGCATCATGGCACAGTAACTCCAGAGAAATATATAACACAGAGAGCTCTGCCCAGCTTCTTTGAGGTTAGACATCTTGGGAAGCTGTGAGTCACCCTGAAAACAGGATTCATAAAGTCATGATGGCATTTGAGATGGCTGAAAATGTTTCAGTGGCCTGTTCCTGTGTACAGACACTGAGCATAATGAGAGACGTGGAGCTCCTGTTGGGATGCAGCACTGCAGCTTTGTGGGAGGCATTGCAAGGGGCAGAGCTGCTGGGTGAGGCAGAGCCCTCCTGCAGCACCAGCACTGCCTGTCATCAATGAAACAGGATTTCAGTGACATGTGCAGCATCCCTGAGACCTCTTCTTTCAGTGAGTCTCACTTCCCTTCTTAAGTACCTTAACTTGGCTGTAGCTCTGTGACTGTGCTGTGGTTGAGGGAGGAAAGACCAGATTTAATTCCTTATTCCAGTTGTGATGGATTTTCCATTTACTCATTCCATTCTTATGCTGATGTGTCACCACCGACTTCAGTTAGTTACTTTTGAATTCTACTATTGGAAAAAGAGAAATCTGTAAACTGATACATTTGGAATCATTTTAAGGAACACCTATAAAGATTATCTGTATAAATCCTGAAAAACTATGTTCTTAAATTTATATAATAATTTAAATTAATATATATAACATTTTTAGACTTCTAGTTACTTCACATTTAAAAATCTAATCTTTTAAAAATCTAATCTTTTAAAAATCCATCTCTTCTCACAAACATTGCTATTAAGGACAAAAATGAACATATCGTTTTCATATCTGAGAAAGACTTACATGAAACTATAGGACTGAGAAAGCTACCATTTTTTTTCTTTCTACCTCCATTCTCTCTCCTTGTTTCTTGACACAAATATGGGGGTCCATGGTCTCTGAGAATGCTGATTCAATCCAAAGTACTCCCAGCTGAAGCACTGTAGCAGGCTGGCACAGAGGCAACCCAACAGCCAGCTGGGATGGACACTCCAAGCTTTAGGGAGTGGACCTCAGGCACTCACAGTGGCAAACATCTCAGCACAAGCACTTGTGATGATTTCCCAATGCCTCCATCTAGGAAAATGTTTTGTGCATCAATTACTATTAACACTTCAAAGACACCATCACCTCACTAGCCCCCCCCCAAAAAAAAAATTAATCAAACTTTCATCTACACAAAATTGTCATAAATCAGCAGGATGTGGACTTTCAAAGTTATTGATGGTTTTAGGAGTGGCTTAAAAATTATTAACAAGGAAGAAAATATAAATTCTTTTTATATATCTGTGCTTTTCAAGTCTCTAAGGTCACATTTAAAAGATCTTTTATTCTGTGTGTTAGGACAAGCAACAGTCTCCAGTCAGATCATCAGATAACTTACACTTTCTCAGCTGCAGAGTTCTAATCTGAAAATGTTTTATCAAAAATGAAAAGTTACAATTCTCATGCAATTCTCTGGCTCTAGAACTTCTAGTACAAGAACAATAAGCATTATAAGACCCTTGATAAAATGTTAACATTTGCAATACCAGCTAAATTTCTTTTTTTGCAAATGTAGCCCGGTGTGTTCAGGGCAGGTGCCTGCTCTGGATGCTGAGCTTGGGTGAAGGTGATGGCAGAGCAGCCCAGCCCTCCAGGGACTGATACAGCCAGGGCTGGGATGGGATGGCAGCTTAACCTGGAGCAGGTCTGCTGGTGGAGAGGGAGGGCAGCAGCAAACTCAGGCAGTCCTGTTTCTGTTGAGGATTTCCTGGAGTGAAATCTGTGCTGATGTGAAACGCAGATGCTCTGTGCATTTGCAGCAAATGCACGGTGCCTCCAGCACCGGCCCTCGCTGGGTGCTCCTGCTGGACACTTGGTCCATATTTGCTCACTTACCACTGGTTTGGCATTTCTTCATGTCCATCTGTCTGGAAGTAATTAGTCATGTCTGGGTTGCCAGAAATCCTAGAACAATGTCCAGAGTTTTTACATTCAGGCCAGGCAAAATTTCCAGGGGGAAAAAAGAGGACAAGTCCACAGCAATGCCATTGTAGCTTGACATAAAAAAAGTCAAGCACCTGGAAAACCTTCATACTCTTAATTTATTATTGGTTTTATGGAGGCAGCTCACCCCCCTCTATGAATTTTGCAAAGATAACCTCCTGTGTGAAAGAAAAGCAGGTTTTTAGTCTGAAGTAACCACATAGAGTGATTGTATTAATGCATTATCTGCTCTGAAGGCACAGTGGGCCAGATACTGGTGCATGTTCCACTCTAAGCATAGCTCCACCAGTGATCTGGGGTTTCTTACTTGAGAAATTATACTTACTACACACCCCCTCCAAAAAAACTCCCAGGTTTTCCTGTGATTTTGAGAGGATATTTTCAGTCCAGACTGAATGGGTCCTTCTGTAATACCGCTAAATTGCCTCTGAGTGTCTCTACAGTTCATCTCCTTTTAGGAGCAGCCAAGCAGGAATAATGCAAGAGAAACGAGTCACTGAAATTTATTGGTGTCAGCTTTGGTTTTGTATTCATAACATCTTTTACTGTTATTTTGAAGGATATTGCAGATTGAAACAAGGGAGGATCAAGTGTCCCAGTTGTGTTTGAAAGAAGTAAATCTTTAAGAAATTATTGTGAAACAGATGTTAAATAAATGATTTTGAGTTCAGATCTGTGACAGAGTGGTGTACCTAGGGAGACTCTTTAATAGAAAAACTTAGTGATTTAGACCTATGGCTGATGAAGGGAAATCAGACTTTTTATTGTTATAACTATGTAATGCAATGATTTAACATGCAGGAAGAAAAATGGATTGTTGAGTCTCCTACATTATTCGAAGCTAATGATCACTTAGTTTAAGAGAGCATCCTAGCATCTGTCAGGTGAAGAGGTTCATTAAGGATTTCAGGTGAAATTTCAGTGGCTTTTGGTTATGCACAGCACTAAGATGGGCGTGTTGGTATGAGTGGGTAGAACTGGGAATTTTATGTATCTTTATCAGAATGGAAATCAGACTTTGAAAACAAATACCTTAAGCAGATAGTAAGAACTTGCAATGTGGTTGTTAAGAAGGCTTTGATACAAATTTGATACAAATTTGTTTTTCTATACAAAAAACCCACAAACCAGTGTGTACATATGTAATTTGTACAAGTGACCTATACATAGGATTGTTCAGTAGCACTTAATTGAATGAATGTCCTAATGAATGACCAAGCCCCTTTTCACAGGGGAAGAAAACCCAAGCATATTAAGCAAACAAGGCATATTAGGTTTTGTCTCAGAGCTGCACTTTCTGCTCCATAATACTTACATCCACATGCATGTAAGGGTTTACAGCTTTGAAACTGAAGTCCTCTTGGTCACTCTTATTCAGAGAAGTTTATCAAGAAGAAATTTCATGACTGTGTTTCTTCAGGACAGTTCAGTTACATTGTGAGCCTTATATCTGAACTGGCCATTCACAGGCACAGCAGCATATCTTTTGTTTAAAGAGGCAGCTGAAATATTAACAAAATGGAATTTCTTTCTATTGAGAGATTTTGTTGCTGCTGTATTACATATTGACTCACCTTTGTGTCATATGTTGTATGCAAAAATCACTATGGAGAGAAATGAAAGCTGAATTTGTGCTCCTTGATCTGATGTTTACAGTAGAAATATTTCTCAACCTCAAACGTGAAGCCTCTCATGAGCATGAAGAACAATCGATGCATTCAGTCAAACCTGGATTATGTAGACTCTTGTGTTGTTACAGCTCGATGAATAGTGTTATGGAATAGAGGGAAATACAAACATTTACCTTTTGCATGGTAACAACACTGGCTACAGTATATACAAAAAGGGAGGGAAAAGGATGCAGCTTGTCTCACTCTGATGATGAAGGTTCATGATTTTGATATTATATGTCAGAATAGAAAATCATTTTTAAATAAAACACTACATATTCATTCCTCTCTAGGAAACTTTTACACCCTTCAGTGAGGGAAGTAATTTGGCCTGTAGTATATAAAAATATGTCTTGTTCTGTTGTCCTTGAAAGAGTTCTTATGTTCATTGTTTGAGGCAAGGATGTGCTCCTTCCACTGAAAATAAATATTATGCATTGATAGTAAGTTTGACGAGCTTAGACTCGTGGCAATAGTTTTACATACTTGTCATAACGAGAATAACAATATGGCTGAAGAAAATGAGATTTTAGAGTCCTAGTGTCTTGGAAAATGGTTTTGTTTTCCCTTTTCCTGCACCATGTATGTCACTGAATATATGAGAACTTTGGGGAGTTCTCAGTGATCTCTGATCAAGCATCTGTTTTGGCAGTGGTCTCTCTGTCCTCAGCATCAGGTACTTGTACCTGGAAAGGAGGAGCCTGAGACCAGAAAGGGGGCTCTGCAGCAGGCTTTTCACAGGCACAATTTCAGTAATTGTCCACCTTGCTGCTGAGGTGTGCCTGTGTATTGTCTGCAGCTGGTAAAGTCCTCCATCCTGGTCTTCTCCATCTCTGCTACTGAGGAACATCTGGGCAAAGCTGCTCTTGCCCTGGGAAGTGCTCCCTGCCTTCCTTCGACTGCAGAAACAGCCGGGGCTGTTCCACAGCCTGGGAGATGGGGACCTGCAGAGCAGAGGCAATCAGCATGAGTCAGTTGGAAGTATCAAATGACAGCACAGCAAAAATGGGTGTTGTAAGACAGTGTGCATTTGATCTTTCCCAAAGGTAGCTGTGTGCATTGGAACAATATCCCACACGCATCCTCCGCGGCACCATTTGCGCAATGGAAGCTGTAGCTTGCAGATGACCAATCTCTTACTCACCTGCACTGGGACAAAGGTGCTGTGTGTACTTTTAGGTTGTGCAATGCAGGTACAAAACATTGTGACTCAAGCATGGAGTTGAAAAGGAGGAAAGTGAATTAAGAGCACCTGCCAGATGATAACTGCTCGTACGTGCCTGTTGGAAAAGGCTTTCCTGTGTTTTCGGAAGCTGCCAGCTGCTGATCCACTCTGTTTAAAATCCATGCTAAGTGTTTCTGGGAGAGATTTGTACTGAGCACTAAACTCCTCATACTGCAGTTGAAAACCATTCTTTAAATGATACTTGTGTGCAAAGCATGCAAGTCCACGAGCAGTATTGGTGAGAACAGGGGCAGGCTGGACCAGCCCCTGGAGGTGCACATGTCACCCAATGGCCTTGTCCTGCACAGGGCAAGGAAGGACCCTTCTGCTCCAGCTTGAATGGTTGTTGAAAGCAATGGGAAATGTAATGGATAAGGGGCTTGGCACTTCAAAAGAGGCTGCCTAATTTGTGCACACAATGGCAGTCGTCCAAATATTATGCAAACATGTCAGAGATAAAATTTGCAAGATGCTAATTGTAAAATTGGAGAAATATATTGTACAATGTGGAAAAGAAAAAAGGAATTCAGACAGACTAAAAAAGTTGGGTCATAATGATTTATATCCTACTACATTATGATGCAATTTATCTTTTTCTAAAAATGAAAAAAAATCATACAAAATAAATCTGCTGAAGAAATTAATTTCTTGTCAAATTTCAGGTTTGAAACACAAATCATTTGATTACAAAAGAGCACTTCAAGCCACTGATATATGTTATTTGCTTTGGGTTTGTGTAATTTAAGAACCCAATTGACACATCTTAATTTGGTATTTTATGAACTTCCCTCTAAGGCCAAGCCCTTTCTTTCCAGATTTTCTCCAAGTACAAATTTTTCTATGAAAAGTTCTGAGCTCTTGACACAGGTTTAACAATAACAATACAAATATGTTACTATAAGGATCTCGTTCCCTTTAATTTTTCCCTTTTCATCACGTTGCAAGCACAGAGAGAAAACATGAGCTCCTCCATATGAAATTTTAAAGAGGCAAAGATGGAGCCATGTCAAATGGAGATGCTGCTGAGGACTGAGGCATTGGGAAATCTCAGGGCAAACATGTGCCACAGCTGTTTTAAAAAGACACTTTAAACTTATAAATTTTAAGTTTTGATCTTATTCCTCAGATTTCCCCTTCTGATCTGAGCAAAAGGGGAGCAGGTAGGAGCAAAAAACAATAATTTTGTGATTGTATGAAAAAACAGAGTGATTTTATTTGTTAGAAGTATTGTGACTGTCATTGGGATCTTAATTATTTGGGCTTTGAAAAATGAGTTCTGGAGCAACGGGTCTGTCTTAGCAGAGACAGAAAGTCAGTCCCCAAAACAGAGACTTAGAAATGAGCAAGACTTTTACCAACTTACCTGTAGCTAGCTCTGCTTTTGCCTTGCTTCATCATTTAATGTGTGTGCACCATCTTACTTAGCTGAAATTAGTATGCGAGAAAAGATGCATCAAAGTCAGCAATTAAAGTGACTTCATCTAACTTGTTGAGACAGTTGAGTAACTGTGTTTGATTTTGCTTAGGAAATCATTAGCACCTTAACAGAAGGCAGGAAACTTTGATCAAGATGTGATAGATGCAGATCAATATAATGTGTAAAGATTTTATTTGGCTCTGGTATTGACACCTGGTAAAAGAACTGGCTTATGGACAGTTCTCTTGGAAAGTTTGTAAAATTGTTCAGTGCTGGCCTAGTGTTTTATATGGGAAATGACAAAACCAGAACTCGTGTTACAGCTTCTATTACTTCTTTTTATTCCTGTAAAGATTATCTATCTGTATTTCAAGGGATTATTTATGAGTAGGTACATAACCAGTTCCAGTCAGTGAGGAATTCCAGTGGGGATATAACTGACCAGACACACTTGGCATAGGAAGATGGACTCAGCCAAGTTGTAAAACTGGGGGTACAGCTGGGCTGAGCCAGCTGTGCCATCCAGGGCAAGCTCAGTGGGGTTAGAAGACCAAGAACTTCACACACACATACTCTTGCCTTGCTAAAGGTCACTCTCTGTCATATATCCCAGCACAAGGGTGCACATTTCTCTGTTGTACTTTGTCAGGATTATCCACTTTTATTTAATTTTAATAACTTTTAACTTTGTTTTCCTAAGTCAATGACTCTGACAGGGCAGATAAGGGAGAAGCTGGTGGGCTTGGTGGAGGTGAGCACTGCAAGGGAACCCCCAAGCTTCTTTGAGATTATCTGTAAGTAGCCTGGGGGGAATAAGCAGGAATTTTCTTTCTTTCAGGCTGGAACACCTCTGTGCTGGTCTGGTTTGGGGTACAGAGGGTGCCTCACCTGTGCTCAGCAGTGTTGAGTCCAGCCACCTGCATCCACCCAGATGTGTGTTCTAGCTTTGCACACCCAGCATTGCTTTTACCCCCAGTGGAGATGCTTATGCACATATTTTGATGGATTTAAAGAGATTCAGCTCTCTGCAGCACGGTAGTTGCACTATCCATCACAGAAAAATTGTAGGTTATGTTCATCTTTTCATTGTCCTTTAGCTTTCTTTTTTCTGCTGTCTGAAGTTGTGAGTGGTTTGGAACAGTCCTACAGCACTACCTTATTCCTCAAATCACTGGCTGGAGGCCTTACTTGTATGGTGTTCCCATAACAAAACTCTCAAAGTGTTTGTTCACCTTGAGGGTGAACTGAATTTTCTTTTTTAAATGCCCTTTAGAATTTTTAGGATTTTTGAGAAGGGAGAGGGGACTTTTGACTACCTTCTCATTTTGTCCTATGTGTATTGCTTTAAGCTGCTCTCTTTTATCAGGATCCTGTTAATGTAGTTCCCTGGCTGTGCTGGATCGGTACAGCATTTCCTGTGGAAGACAGGCATTTACAATTCTTTATTTAACTTAAAGATACGGTCACATAAGAGTGTTTAGTGTTCTCAGGGGAAGGAAAGCTTAAACAGAGGCTTGATTTATGTGAATAATCAGGTTGGCATGAATAATTATGGTATTTAATAGAAGAGAAACTTTAAACACCTTAGCAAATGTGTCACTGTGTGAAGTTATACAGCAGTTTGATGACTTGTTCAGGTCTGAATTTATGTTGGACTCTGCTCTGCAGAGCATTGCAAGGGAATGAAATTCCAGGCTGGCTGCAGTCAGCAGGAATTGAAGACTGCATACTTGGCTCAGTAGTACTCGCATCTCTTTCTGGATTGAGCCCTTCCCACTATGTGAAGATAATACTATTTACTGAAGTGGATATTGCAGTGATTACTTAACCTTTACAATGCGCTTCTAGGATGAGGATTCCAGCTTTGTCAACTTCTATGAGTTTCTCTATGTCTTATAATAGATGAAGTTTGTTGGACCCCAGCTTTAAGATTTCATTTGAAGTACACACAAAAATTTGTAGCCTACCTGGTTATGGAGAAAATTACAAAATAATTTAAGTTTAACAAAGTTAACATTGGAGAACAGAGAACAAGATCCAGGATGGCTTTATTTTTTCAGAATTTCCTATGGCAATGATTAAAGGAAGGATAGTAGCATTGACAACAACAGAACCCAGATACTACAATGAGTATTGCTTAATATAGGGAATCCATATGTCCATCCACTTAAAGACTAGCTAGTACCTATTTTGAAAGCATCCTCAAAGGAGCCGGTAAGTTCAATAATTCAGTAAGCCTGACACCTGGGAGAGCCTAGGGATGGGCTGAATCCATTTTCCATAGTAACTAAAGGAGGGCTTATATGCACATATACTGCATCTTTTCAGAGGATATCACAGCTCAACTATGATGTGAGCAGGCTGACCCCTGAAGAGGGAATAAGGATGCACCTCCTACAGGAAGGATGGTAACACATCCCTTCTGCAGCCCAGAAAGGGAGGGCTTTCAAAGCGAGAGGAGAAAAGTGCTTTACCCCAAGTCCAGTGCCCTTATAATGAGCACTTGAAGTGAGAATAAGCCCATCACTTTTAAATGTGTGTTTTGGCTTTTTAAATTGAGTAAGATCCAAGTCTCAGATGGAACAAGTTCAAGAATGAAAGAAGACCAGAAGTACATGAGTAACACACATGCACACAAACCAAGTTTTTCTCCAGTTCCTGGTTCACATCCTTTGAAGTATTCTACTTTTCCTCCCTTCCTAGAAAAAAGCACAGAGGACAGAAAAAGAGCAATAAAATATTTCCAAATAACCCCTCACAGCTAAAAAATATAAATATTTCATATTTTGAGTAATTTCTGTTTCATGTGTTCCCAAATAGCATTTAATTTCTTCCTCTCTTCCCGCCTCTAGCTTTAATTAAGTCTTATCCCTTGCCTGTCAAACCTTGATGCCCCCCTTGCAACAGCTTGCTTCCAGGTGAGCTTTCCTGGGCTAATTCAGCCCTTGTTCTGTGTTTTCAGAGATTCATGGTAAGACTCTCTCTGTAGCCCAGCTCTGACCAAGTGATTTGCAAGGAATTTCCAATTTGTGCTTCTCCCTGACTCACAAAATTGAGCTGGTACAGAATAAAGAAAAATAAATAAGAAGCAAGCCAAATAATTCAGAAGAGGGATCTCAGTTTGTCTTAAGTGTCATCTGCCTCATATCTGCTATGAAAATGGTAGGTCTGAATTCCAGCTTTAATGTGCACACTGGATGTTATTTCTCTGCACACATCTGTCATTTGGCAACAGATTCATCTCAAATGCTGAGCCCACTCCTTGAGCTGGAGCTGCATATGCTCAGTGTCTCCTCAGCTGGTTGGTGCTGTTGTGGCCCAGGGTCCCTCCAGCTGCTTTGGTCTCTCTGGAAAATTTCCATTCTTTGTGGAGGGACTTTGGACTTGCAGTGTTTTGAATGATGATCCAAATCAATAATCTGTACTCATCTCAGGATATTAATTTAATTAGCTATTAGAAGTCATTAATAAAATGACAACTGAATTTCTGCCCTGTATATTCTGCAGTGGAGAGTCAAATGTTTCTAATTTAGTAGCTACTCCCATTCATGTGCTATCTCCATGGAGTGTCTTCAGGGTCAGGTCCTCCATGGTGTCAGTGTGTTCTCAGAGGCAGGACAGATGTAACTGCACATATGAAACACAGGGCTTTGAACTACAGCAAGACAGACACTTCCACAGGGAAAAAATGCTATACATAGAAATACAGGATTTTGCACTGTATTTTAATTGTACTCCATTGAAAGCCTTTCTGTAATCCTAGGTGGGCAGTCCTGTTCCATGTTGCTTGTACCCAGTCTGCTCGCTGTGCTGCAGCACACAGGTGCTGCACAGCCTTCTCCTTGCTGTCTTACAAACTTATTGAATAAATATCAGCCAATTCAGACCTGTTAAAGGAATATCCAGTTTGTGATTTCACAGATGCTGGAGAGTGGGGCGGGGTGGGGCGGACAGAAGTGATGGAAATTGTTGACTAAATTCCTTTTTTCTTCTGGCTCCATATGTTTCAATCAGCTGGGGTCCAGCAGTGCCTCATGTTCAGAGCCCATACTGGACATAGTCTCCTCTAAAAAATTAACGTCACAAGTGGCTCTTGGAGGTAAAAGTTGATATGAACAGGCTGACTGACATCTTCTCCATGCTTTGTTTTTTTGTGCTTCCATGGATGTTGCTACATGTAACAGTCTAGTGAAGTGAACACAACTTTCACTCAAATATTTTTTTCTCAAATATAGTTTTACACTGTTTTATAACTCATGTTATGAACAGGCCTGTCCAGGGTGAAAAAGTGTGTAGGTTTGGATCAAAAAGGGAGCAATCCATGATGGGCTGAAGTGAAGGTTTTTAGAGGTGGTGTTATTTATATGCCTCGCTGCTATGTATTGTGTGTCATGTGCTATGTTACACGTTAAGACTTCTCAGTATCTTTTAGATGAAACCCCCCCCCATATTTTTTCCTGATTAAGAGCTGATGCTCTTCATCACAAGCTCTTTGTACCTCTAATAAAGCCTGCTTTCTCCCAGGCAATCTTGAGGCATGCTGGGACCACGCAGACGGCTGTGTCCTCTCACTCCAGTGCTGCCCTATGACCTTACAAGTAGGGTCAGTCAACATGCTACAAAGCTTTCCTTGCCATTTATCAAATAACAAAGCAAACCAAATTACATAGTTTCTATAGCAGGCCACTACAGTATGTAAACTGCAGAGAGGGCTTACACTGCTTGCTCATTCTGAGGTGCCGACAACATGAAAGGCCCTTTCGTTCCAGTGCCCAGAGCCTGTATTTGCCTATCTCACCTATTACCAGGAAACAAAGGGGCTGCAGAGGTTGAGCAAGCAAATGGAAAATGAAAATGGAAGAAAAAACAACTGCCTGTCTTCGAAGAAATGTTTGTCTAAAATGGATGCAGACATGTCTTGGGCAGTTTATAGGTGCTGAGGGCCCCTTCCTCTGGCAGAGAGCTGCTCTCCCTCTGCGGTAATAGAGTCAAAGAAAGGTTGAGGCAATGTCTCCTTTAACTGCATTATGTATTTATCCTCCCAACTGGTGAAATGCTCAATAGCTGTCATGATTAATCAATTGTATTAGTATTTCATCTCAGCCAGTCCCAGTCATGCGTATCACTACAGATGTATTTTCTGAGATGTGCAGCAGCATTGCCGGTGCTGCCAAAATCAGCTTTCCTAGTTTTGGAGCAGTGAGAACATATCATCAGATGGAAGTTGTCATTATTGAGAAAGTCTACTCAAAACTGTGAATGAATTAAGCTGTGGAGAGACCTCCCCTTCAAAATCTATCTGCTTCACTGAGAGAAGCTACTGCTATGGATTTCCATTCCCTGTCCACTGTCAGGCTTTACTTCCTTTGCTGGTCTGCTAAGGAGCTTAGTTCATGTCAGGTGAGCATGGCTGGATGGGCATACACCACTCATGTAAATGGTGTAAATAAGTCCTCTTTATTTTGCCTGAGCTCTATAAAGTGTCTGTCTCCTCCACAAGGGAAGTGGTCACAGGCATTTAAGGTTTGTCATCTGCCTGCTAGTGGAGCTGCCCTTGGGAGGAAATGTGTGCTCACAGTCCAGGACCTGGCTGGTTGCTGACTTTTGTGATGATAAACTCATTTGACAAATGGTGGTGAGGACGTGTTCCCTCTCTGCTCAGCAGTGGTGAGACAGCAACTGCGTGATGTGGCCTGATGTGGGTACAGAAATAGTAGTACAGGAGAGATGGGTGTGAGTGAGCCCAGAAAAAGGCTGAAAAGATGGTGAAAGGCTTGGAACATTTGTGGTGTGAGGAGAGCCTGAGAGGGCTGGGATTTTCCAGTCTTGAGAAGAGAAAACTCAGGGAGGCCTCATATTTGTGAACAAATACTTGATGGCAGGGGACTAAAGAAGATGGGCAGCCAGGATCTTCACAGCAGTGCCCAGTGAAAAGACTGGAGACAAAGGACATGGACTGAAAGAAGTTCAGTTTAAAATTAAGGTCTGTTTTCCCATTAGGATGATTGAACACTGGGACAAGTTTCCCAGGGAGGCTGGGGAGTCTTCACCCTCAGAGATGTTCAGAAGCCCACTTGACACAGTCCTGCACACCCCTCTTCAGCTCACCCTGAAGCAGGGGTGGGATGAGATGGTTTACAGAGGTCTCTTCCCACACCACCTATCCTGGGTGATTCTGTGGTTCAGTGCCCTACAGTGAGCATGGAACCTCCTGTGAATGTGAATTTCAGCGCTGCTGAAGAGCTTCCAAGGATGGAAGGGATGGAATGTACATGGGGAAGGCAAACTTTGGAAAGGAGCTAATATGTGTTGGCATGAGAGTATCTGCATACATCCACAGAGAAACTTTTCCAACTTTTTTTTTTTTTTGCGTCAGCAAAACAGTTGTTTTAATGAAAGGAGCTTATCTAGGCAGAAAATAGGAAAGAGAAGCAAGGGATGAGTGCAGTGGGATGAATGGTGATTGCACAAGAGTTGGCAAATGCAACTATTTCCAAATATAATGGCATTAAGTGTTCATTGTGAAATTAGATCAGCTTTTTAAGAGCTGCAGGGTGAAAAAACACACTATTCAGCTAATTAGACAAAGTAAAAAGATAATGTTAAGTTCTTTTCCTTCAAAAAGTATTTGTCTGCACTACCATGAATTTTAAAATAGAGCTGCTAGAGATGGCAGCATTATCAAGTGATCTGCCATTAAAGGAATTATAATTCAGGTCTTTTTAATTCCCTGTTGTGGAAATCTTTAAATTAGAATATATCTAAACTGTACAAATCTGTAGTTCTCCTAGAACAATGCTGACACAGTTCTCTGATGTTCATTAAAAATTTTTATGCCTTGATTTCTATATAATGGAACATGAAGAAATTTAACTACATTTACTGGGTTTTGTGCCCAATCCAGATAATTGCTAAAGCATCTGCCCAACTTTCAACATGTAAGTAGTTTAATCAAAGTTGGTAAGACTATTGACATGCTTAAATGAACTGAAACTATAATTGCCATTCTTCATTTTGAGTGTCATGAGTCAAAGGCTATCACTCTTAGGAATACAAGTCACAGAATCACAGAATATGCTGAGCTGGAAGGGATCCACAAGGATCAAGTCCAGCTCCTGGCCCTGGTCAGGACACCCCAAGACTCGCAGCCTGTGCCTGAGAGCCTTGCCCAAACATTTCTTGAACTCTCTCAGGCTTGGGGCTGTGACCTGGGGAGCCTGTTCCAGCACCCAGCTGCCCTCTGAGTGAAGAACCTTTTCCTAAGTCAAGAAGTTAAACATCAAATGTACATCAAGTTGAAAAGATTACCACTGACATCAAAATGAGTTTACTTTTGATAACTTACATCTGTACATTTAAAACCACATTACTCTTGTATGTGTTTATTGGCAGTTAAAAGTGCTTTGCTCAGAAGCTTTGAGGTTCTTTAATAGACTCTAGCAGCAAGAAAGCTTGGTGATCAAGCTCCTTGAAAATTAAAATTAAAAAATTCTATTTATCAGAGGCAAAATTGTTCTGTGCTTTCAATACATACTTTATAATCTTTCACTAACAAAGCAATTTGACCATTGTTTTTTTTTTTCCTTTACCCAAGGAATACAACATCAACTAGCACAGCACAACTGTTTTTTACTGAGTATATACTTCCATTCACTTTGGCTTTTAACTTTTTTGTATCTTTATTTTGTTACTAAAGCTCTTTGAGATTGAAAGTGTTGGGGCATAATTTGAAACAGGCATTTGGTTAGAATTGGAAGTTTATTATCTAGGGTTTTTTTTTATTTTGGATGAGATTTGCTGTCCTTCTAAAGATACCATGAATCCAAATTACTTATTTTGCTCCTCTTATCCTAGACACAAAAAGTCTTAATGAAGCACTTATCCTTGAGCATGTGTTACATATACCCTTGTGTAAGGATGTGAGTGTGTACGGGTGCAGCTTGCACAATTAAGGGCCAGAAACAGGCAGTAATTTCAGTATAAAATGTACTTGTCTGTCCCTGCAGGCCATGGGCATGCTTTTTGTAGTTAGTATAATATTTCCAGTATTTGCTGCAAGCACAGTCACCACAAAACAAATCTGAAAATCACAACTCGTGCCACTTGTTAGTGTTTCCACTTGTTCTCTGCTCCTGGGGAAGCAAGGAGCTGCTCCTCTCAGACCTGTGAGCAGGGCAGGGCTCTGCCTTGGGACAAACCTTGTGGTGGTCAGGGTCACCCCATGCTCAGGGCTCTGGAGAAGGTGCCCACCTCTCTCACAATCTGTGTACCATAAGGAGCTACTAAGATGCATTGGTTCAGATAACTAGAAGTAGGTTTTCAAGCTCTGATTCTGAGGTCATGCACTGCCATTCAAATATTTGATTTCATATAATTGAACAGTGTGCTACTGTTCCTTACAAATACATTCTATCTTTATAATTTTATCTTACTGCTTTTAGTTGGGCCTTATCTGGACAATATTGTGTCTGGGGTAGAACTTAGTTACTAGCTCACTGGAACTTTTTTTCAGAGTTGTAAGGGATTTTCTTAGCCTGTCTCAAATTGACAAAGTGTACTTGAAAGAAACTTGCAGTTCTTTGTCTGGAGATGGAAAGACTCCCACAGGCTTCAGTAGAAGCTAGTCTGGGTGTAGAGATGAAAAAGAGATTCTTAATGCTGATGAAACCTTGCATATATGGAAAACATTGGAGAACTCTCTTTGTAAATATCTGCCCAGTGCAGTCCTGAATAAATTAGCCCAAACATGAATAACACTACTGGTCAACAACAACTAAAACCAATTGTTTGCCAATAGTTCTGTATTATTTTGTAATTTAAAACAACTGCACACTAATTTTGTAATGTGTTTGTGTATCAGATTTTTTTTTAAAAAGTGATGGAGGATAAAGCTTTCTTTATGCTTTTTCTTTATGTTTTTCAGATCATCTCTAATGGAATGATAAAGTATTTTCTGAAAGAAAAAACCCCAAACATGTCCTGGACGAATGGTACTTGCTTTGGGACTGTTGTCATTGTTATTAAAATAGTAAGTAGTAAAAATCAATGATCTATGAAGTGTCAGTTGGAAACAAAGGAAATCATAAGAATTTGCCTGTTTACTAAAGCTAAATTCTTTCCAACTAGAAATGGCTTCTGCTAAAGTGAGAACAGCATAATGTAAACATTATCACTTGCACAGTGTGTAAATAACACTTCATTAAGTTCCTTTTTCCTTTTGAAAGTATCTTGTCTTGAATAGAAGGGCAAATTCTACCAAGTGGAACTGCTTTCACCTTTGCATGATAGGGATGTAATTGAAAGTAGCCCTAGGTGTTCTTCTTGTGCTATTTATTTAAGGTATTTATACAAGAATAAAAACCATTGAGATGAAACCTCACATATCTAAAGTAGTCTGTCTGCAGTAAGGATAATATTGATTGCTATGGCAGAAAACTCTGAAGCCAGGTCACCTTCCAGCCATTGATTGTCTTCTTTCAGACTGCCAATGATGGCTGCATTAATTGCATTGCTGAACTTAGCAATTTCTTATGTTTTTCTTATTTTCCCTCCATCCATTTTCCTAAAATGATTGAAATGTAATAACCTTGAAATAGAAGCTAGAGGAGTTTTAAAGAAAAATATTTTTGAATGTTAATCAACAACATTAAATAAAATCACTCTCTTTCCACTGGCAAGCCTTAGCCCAGTTTGAGAACATGGACAAAAAAGAAAACCAGGAAGGCAGGTACTGTACTGCTAGGGAAAGATTCCTGGAACACAGCAAAAAAAAAAAAAAAAGGGGGCTGATCTGCAGTCCCATGTTGAATTTTTTGATCTGGAAGTTTATTTCATTTAAGATAGGACTTGCTGAAATTTATCTGTCTTTATTACAAAATATTTATATGCTTACACCTATTTTTGCTGTTTTTCTTCACATGTATGTGTGTGTGTTGCTCTACACATGTAAAACATAACACAGTCTGTGCCTGAAAGATGATTTTTTTCAGTTCCATAAATAATAATGATAAATGAAAGGACTTCATATTCTTTCACAGTTTACAGCAAAACAGCTTTACTGCCAGGAGATATGGCTGGGGTTCTTACAATCTCATGGTAACAAATATTGTTAATGTTTCTTTTAAAATTCATATTAGAGAATAGGGTTATTCGTAATCCCCAGTCCTAGATCCTGTAAGTTTGGGTTATAGGAGTTGATTGAGCTTAAGTGTCAGCATTGAGAATGGTTTTCCAAAGAAGTTTGATAAAGAAGTTCTCCCAGAGCTTCCTCAAGGTTTATTCAAACCCACTGCCCAGCTCTCCAAGGATTTGAGCTGTCATCAAACCCTTCCCACCAGTTACAACCACAACTAAGGGCAAGAGGAAAGGAAAAGGTAACTCAGCTGTTTTCAGCAATACAGCCTATGAATCCACAAAAGCTCTACAAACACAGGTGTGGATTGTATGTATGGGCAGCTCTGCAGAGCAGAAACCTTTCCTCAAAGTGGGAGACTGCCATGGAGGAAAGGCATTGGGTTCTCAAGAACAAAAAGCTGGAACACAGCAAGGCTCCAGGAGACAACCTGGAAAAGATTTTTTCACTCTTTTGCCATCCTGAATCCTAACTGGCAATTTATATCCCCAAAGCAAGATGTTTCTCTGGGTTGGTGCTTTTAAAGCTTGAACAAGCCCCTGATAACCAGTTTATAGCTATTTTCTGTTAACCTTCTCCAGCTGGCCTGTGGTGCTGCACTTGTTCCACTGTCCTCAAGTGAGCGTTGCATCCCCTGGAAACTACTCCTTTGTCTTTTTTCTCTCTTTCAAGGTCTCAGCTGATTTCAGCTGTGATGAAAGCTGGTTCCAAAACTAAACAAATACTATTAATTGGCAGCAACATTGACAGAGTGTCTCACTTGAAAATATCAAGACATTAATGGTTCCATGCAACAAAATAAAATAATGAGTTTATTAAGCTATTGGTTTTATTAAATTAAGTACAAAAAAGCACTGATGTTGTTTTTTACTCAATTTTCTAATTTAGGAGCATTTGACATATATTTTTCATACTAATGTATTTATATGTTCATTTGATTCTCAATAAGGAGGACAAAAAATTATTAATTTTTCTTTCATATGAGCTCTTCTCTAGAGGCCAGGCAAGATTTTGAAGAGTTTGCTATGCTAGTAGTGTAAGTCCAGACACCTTACACATGCCAGAAAAAGAACATCTGTAAATGCTGTTACGGGGGGGCAGATGTGCCATGAAGTTTCAAAGGCTTGGAGAGGCATGTGGAAGCTGCCTCAGATAATACACAGCTGACAAATTAACAATTTTGGGTATGAGGCTCTTTCAAAAGGCTTTTTTTTTTTTTTTATTAACATATGTGGAGAAAGTACAGTTAAAGAGCTGATAATTTGGGTTGTTGCAATAACAGTTCCAATACCTCATGTCAAAGGCCACCTCCCCTTTAAATGCCTTGAAATACATTTCATAAATACAGTGGAAAAGAAAAAGCTCTCCTCACCTCTTCCTTTGCCCAGGTGAAATATTCCTTAGGGAAGTTTGTCCAGTAAGACTGGTTTCCAGCACAACAGATATGCCTGGTATATTCACTTCTTTTCCATTGTCTTTTCTACATTGATCATAAACTAAAGGTAAGTCCCTTTGTGTCCATCCCTCTTTCAGACAGCTGCAGCTTTGGTGTGGTGTCTTGTTTAGGAAAAGCAACAGCTGCCCAAGTGTCACGATTTGCAAATCATACACACTCTACTTAGAAACTTTTTTTTTTTTTTTGACAGAAGATTTATTAAATAAAAATGAGGATGGTAGTATTGTTATCTGTGAAGATCAGATGTGTCATGTAAGCTGTAGAGTCAGGCACCTGCATCCATCAAATATTTAAGAAAACATCTTAGGATAAAATGTAGCACAATTCTTTAATTTTAAAATCTCTTCCCACCATACAAAAGCCATCCTACATCTACAAACTAAGCCATAGATGCTTAGTTTCTAAAGGAAAGAAAACTTAAAATGATATTGGATAATCAAATTTATCCACCTCTATCCTTGCTCTTTAAATCTATTTTTTAAAATAAGCAAGAATACTTTTCCCCAAACTTCAATCAATATTTTACCTTTATAAGATGTTTTTTTCAACACAACTCAACCACTCTCTATATTGCTTGAATTTTTTACAGCCAAAAATTTTATATGTGGGTAAAGTACTAAACACTAAAGTGCTATTCTGGTGTTACACATAGTGCTCTATGGAAACATAAATTCAGAATTAACATCACACTGAAGAGTAGCTGAAGACATTTTAAGCAATGTCCCAAATTACTTCAGTGTCTAGTAGCCAGGCAGAAACAAAAAGCACACACATTGCAAGATGTTATGAACCTTTCTATCAAAAATAATAAATGGAGATATTAGCAAAGGTTGTTGAGTTACAGTTTGACACAGAATAATGCAAAAGAGATTAGACTGGGGGGAACGTATTCAGTAGTCCTGTTCAATAACATCTGTCTACTAATTGCAGCCAGTTAGGAAAAAGTAAAAGATCCAGCTCTGTTTCATCTGATTTTGTAAATGAACCAAGAATGGTGCATGATTTTGATATAGAAGGACATCTGTAAATGACAAGAGCTTTACTGGAGTATTTCATTTCAGTAGCAGTAAAAAGAGCCTACTGCTCAAATCATTAAGTGGCTAAAAATCTAGCATTCTTTTGGAAGGCTTTGCAAGTTTGCATTAAGCATCCTTTCAGTTGTCAGGCTCCTGTTGTGACATATTGTTTGAGTCAGACTTCATCAATCTACAAAGCATTACTTGAGGTCTGATGGCATGTGCCTACACCCAATATACTATGTACAAATGGAAGTGATACAGGATTCTGTAATTACTGCATTTCTTTTTAACCCATAAATATTTGGTGCACTAAATTTCTGCCCTGAATTTTTCAGAAAGCAATTAGTTGGTTGCTTTATCTGCACAAAGTAGATAAAATATTGTGGTATTGATGATTTTTCATGTGCAGATGTTTTGATTTTAGCACATCTGTATGCAATAAATCTATTTTCTGTGTAGAAATCGTATTTTATTATATGATTTAGTATGGAATGTTGAATAAATAATTTAAATTGAAATTCTTTCTTTGGGGGCACACCAGAATTATTTGCAATAGCTGATCATACCACATATATCCTTCTTTGCACATAAATATATTAGCCAATTGCTCTAAAAAAAGCACCAGTTTTGCTAATATTACTTTACACACAGCTGGATAAATGTAAAAAATGGTCTTATGTGTAGTCTGCCTGGATTTTAGTTGTTTCTTATGTTTCTCTCATTATAGATGTGCTAGCCTAGCAGATTGGGTTTGCAGCTAGAATGTGGTGTTGGCTGAAAGGAATAGAAATGAGTGCATGGAGAGAAGAGTGGAAATGTTGGCTTCCTTCTGTCTGTCTTCTGTTAGTCATCTGTGAGCCAGGGCAGGGCTTTGCAAATGCAAAGTAAAGCCTCCTGCACTACAAACCCTATGTAAATTAGCCTCTGAGGACAAACTGTGTGCAGCAAGTGGAGTGAGCAGTGTAGGCTCCCAGACCTGGCAGAACACTTGGCTACAACCCACAACCTGATAGTTCAACCATGAGTAACCAAGACTAGATTTTGGTTAGTTTTTCACTGTAATTTTAAGTACCAATACAGGAGACTGAATCATCAGGCCAATGCAAAGCTTGAAGGATGGGGAGCAGCACAGGAAGGCACCGTGCCCCATTCCTCTGTAGGGTCTCACAAGGCAGATTTGGGAGAACTGAACTCCTGCAACCTTTGTACTTCTGCTCTCAGAGGCATTACCTAAAGGTGCTAAAGCAGCTGAATGAGGGGCTCTCCTTCAGCTGCAAAATCACAAGGTCTGTTATCTGCTTTCCCTCACTGGAAAGATTACTGCACTTCGTGGTGAGGAATTGGTTGCAATGATGGATCCATGTAAAAGGGGCACTTCACCTCTGGCAGTCCTTGCAGTTCTGTCTGTAGGAGGGCAGGGTAGGCAAAGTGCAAGTATTTTTCTATCTTCAGTTGTGGGGTTTCCATTTTAAATAGCTAAGTAGACAATGTAGGGCATTTTCTACATCTATCTATCTATCTAATCTATCTATCATCTATCTATGCAGTCTGTGAACAGTGAATTACTTCCTGACCATATGACTGTCCTGCAGGTAGTTGCATAATTGTTGTGCAGGGTTTGTCTTTTTTTTTGTTTTGTTTTGTTGTTCTTTCTGTCGTCAGCTCCCAAATCTCAGCAGCCAGCTGGTTTAATTTATTACTGAGCAGAACACTTTTATATGGCTATGGATATCCCACAGACTTTGTCACTTGTCTCTCCTACTAGTCTATCCAAAAAGAGGATTATTGGGCAATAGTGCAGAGGTTTTCTATCTTTGTCTGTGAGGGGTCATTGCTGATTGTCTATGTACATAAATATATGCATGTATATAAGCAAATGCATTCAGAGCTGAAGAAAATCTATTCAGAGCTGTTTGCTGGGAGTTTATTTCTGCTGATACCAGGGGTCAGGTGTTTTCTCAAATACTTTATGCACAGTGCCTCTGTCCTGGTGCAGCCATGTTGAGCATATATATATTGCAAATATCTATTTCTAGACACTATTGCAATTTTTTAAGTAATGCCCTAGATCCTTGTAAACTGATCTCTGATAACATATTCAGTAGTAACCCTAGGCATCAAATTATTTTTTTTAAATATCTCTGGTTTAAAGTAAAAACATGTGCTGCTTTCCAAGTCTATGGTGTTACCTAGTTCCCCTGACACAACCACTCTGACTTTTATTTTGTGTGTCTATCCTGCCTAGCCTGAAATGTGCTGTGGCTCTGATTTCTTCTTCAGCTGAGCTCCAGTGAAACACAAGCAATATCTGTGGTCATGGCTGAGTGTTGCCACAGCCAGTGCAGCACATTCCAGGGCCAGAGCACAGAAATCTTTGGTACCAGTCTTGCTTCCAGCATTGAAGGCTAGGGGTTTTGTGGCATTTGGTTGTTTTGGAGTTGTGTTTTATTGTTTTTCGGTTGTTTTTTCTCATTCTGTCTCCAGTTTTTAACCGTATGACCAGTCTGGGACTGGGCCACAGAGACTGGGAACACAAGTTGAGGAACCTTCACACATTACTCAGCAGGAGTAATGTGTGGCCTGGTACCAGGGAGGTCTTGTCATCTCAGACATAGAAGGAAACTTCAGTGGGTTTGCAGAATGTTGCATTTGCCAGTATCAAGCACAAGAAAAACTTTAAACTCTTTCAGGAGCAATACAATGGTCTAGTAAGTAAGAAGCAAGGTAAGTCAGTATTCTTGGTTTCTATCCCTGGCTCTGCCAGCTGCTTGCTGTGTGACCTTGGGTGAAAGACTTATTCTCTTGGTGTCTCGGTTTACACATTAGTGAAATGAGAGTAATGATGCTTACCTATCTCATTGGGGCTTTTTGAGGCTTAATTAATTGATGTTTGTAAATCACTTTGCGATCCTCAAGTGAAAGTTGTTAGAGATCTGCCAAGTATTTATCCTCTCAGGTTTTTTTTCCTCCTGCTTGTCTGCACTCATCCATCTAATATCTAAAAGCATGCTCACAGCTAGCAACAGATACTAGCCAAATTGCTCTTAACAGGAGATGTATGGAAACTTTTACAAAATTACTTTTGCAAATTACCACGCTTTTTGAAGTACCATGTGCAGAGATGTAATGAAAAACTGTGTAGACAAGTGTCTGGGCTACTCACTGAACTGACTGGGTTGTGATTTCTCTTGTAATATCTTTCAGCAGTCCCAAACATATAGGACTGTTTTGAATTTCAGATGTGCCTTTCTTTTAACTGACTTCACTTTGGAAAATTCTCTGGTGGTCCTAAAATTTTTTCTTGTGTTTTTGACTTCATGCAGACTTGCCAGTAATTGTGATGTATGTCTTTTCCTCTAGGATGGCAGAGAAAATACAGGTTCATTATTATTACCTATTTTACAGTTTCCTCTCAGTCTGAGAGGAGATTACAGACTGTGTCCTGCAAGAGGTTTAGGGTGGGCAGACTCTTCAAGTGTTATAAAGCCTTGTGGAAGTACAGGGCTACATCCTTATGCATACAGCTTTGCCATAAATTCAAGTCCTCATTTGCTTTGAAACTGCAAAGGAACTGCATTCTGTCCTGGGGAGCACAACTGAAAATGCAAATGTGAGGAAGAGCAACCCCTCCCCACTCAAAATTGCCTTTTCAGAAGCAGGAGTTTCTCCTCTGCTGCTCTAAGTGGGTTGTGCTGTGTCTGGAGACCTGGCCAAGTGCAGGTCTGAGCACATGGGCAGGAGGTTATCCCTGGATAAGAGAAACTGCTGCTCAGAGTGGTGGAACTGGGCATCAGAAAGTACATCTGAGGAGTCTCTGAGGAATTTTAATACAAAATGTTGCAATAAGATGGGAAGGGATCCAATTTAAACATAAACTAAAGTTCTCAGACATCATATTTCTTGTAGATATCACTGCCAGTGTTAAGGGAGGAGGTAATTCTAGAAATACTGTGCCTGTTTAATAAAATAAAGTGTGTACATTCCTGTATGGAAGTATAAGGACAGGCTCTGACAGGTCCCTCCATGCCTGTGAAGAACTCCCCAATAATTGATTAGTCATTTTCTGGGGAGGACATAAGGGGCTGTCTCTGCTCAGGAGGTGCTCGCTTCTGCCCTGGACCTGGACCTTTGTGCATCCAAGACAAGTTTCAATACTTTGTGAAGGGAAAGTCTTTGAGTGTGTATTCATGTTTCACACGAAGTCCCATTAAATACTGTGCAAAACTGTCCACAGAGAGATCTCAAAAAGGGCATCCCAAAGTATCCAGTGTTACGGCAACGTTTTGCGTCAGATTTGATAATCAGGAAAAGTCTGTAAGCGAAAAGCAAGGATAAGATTATACAGTGAATAAATAGACACAAACTTAGACATAAATAGACCATGAACTATTGCACAAATAAGAGAGCCCTTCTCTTGAGATTTTTCTTCTTTTCCTCAAGTATTTCTGCATCTTGATACTCTGCACAAAAATGTCATGGGGGAGCATCTGAGCTCAAGGACCTGGCTGCAGGACTAACACCCAGCCTTGGCCAGGGCCAGTCAGGTACTCAGCAAAAATCTCTTGTTACCATATCTGGCCCAGTATCTGGTTAGAACATATTAAAAATAAACACTCCCTGAGAAATGAAACAGGATTTTTATCTGTTGAAATTTATGAAGCAAACAGCAAATGTGTGGGTGTGCCTGCTTCGCCAAAGAGCGCTGCTTAAATGACTGTTTGCAAAGTTGGATAGCTATCGGGAATTCATTTGGAGGTAGGCTTAAAATACAATTACCTTGCTGTGCAAAAGCTATCATAATACCTTTGATGCTTCCTTATTGACAGAGATTTCAGGAGAAGCAGTGAAATTATAAAATAAATCTACAGGCCAACTTTGAGTGTTTATTTAAAAAAGGACATTGAGCTACAATTCCAAAATCTGTTGCAGTATACACCACTGAAGTGCTTGAGCTATAATTAGCGAGGTCCTAAATGAGATAAGCGTGGCAATTTAATTATCAAATAACTTTAAGAAATGCTTAAAAGGATTCCAACTTGATAAGAATTGTGATAATGTTTTCTACTCAGGGAAAATATCAACATCTAAATATTTAATAGAGTCACAGGAAATTTAAATGCAGTAAATTTTCAGAGAAAAACGAGGCGAAATGCTTCCTACAGCAATATGGTCGAGACAGGGTTTCCTTTTAATTTTTGATGAGTATTTGTTCTTCTGAGGGTTACATAAGTGATATCACGAATTCTAAGCCCTCTTTTTCCCTTCCTCCCGTGGTACAACAACTAAAGGCACATTTAGCTTGTGCGTTAATTCAGAAATGTGCCTGATAGCTCTACTTAACAAAACTGCTCTGCAACTTTGTGATGGGAACTAATCTGTGAGCTGAGCATCCTCTCTCTGTTTTGCTCATGAAATCCAGCCGTACTTTATATAAGAATGCAGAGAAGAAAGACAAATGGTTTATCCTCTAAGCCACCCAGCATCCTGTTCTTGATATTTCAGTAACATATGCTAACATATGCTTTCCTCAAAAACTTCAAAAACATGCTTTTAGCAGCACTGAAAATAGTACCATACATCGAATTCAACTTTAAACTTCATAGTTTACCTCTAATACCATTACCTCATGTATAGAAGAAAATGTAAATCTAAAATATGCTGGTGATTATAACCTTTCTTCCTGACAGACACTGCAATATAAATGCACATAAATTGAATTTCTTCTTTAAAGAAATTTGAATACCTTTGGAGCATTTTAGCAAATCATCTCCAGCCCTTATGGCACAACTTCAATGGACTGTGGAAAAGTGCTCTCCCTATGGCATGACTCCTGCAATAGAAGGACATAGCAAGGCAGAGAAATGCCAAGAAAAATAGAATGTACTCCATTGATATTCAAAATTTATTTTATTAAACTTGCACAAAGGACCAAAAAGATGGAAGCTGGTCTTTTTTAGAAAAGGCATTCAAATATTAACTCTGTGAGTGCCATTTGCCTTGCTCATCTGGAAAAAATAGGAATTGAAGATACATAGTTTGACTTTGCTCCCTAGAAGAGCTTTTTGATTCTTTGTGTTAACCATTAAATCAGAAACTGTGAGAGTGCATAAGTCGTGAGTAGGAGATTCTGATGCATCAGATGAGAATTCTTCAGAGGGATTCTCCCTTGGGGGAGAAATTAGTGTATTTGAGCAATTTTGTACTAATTAGTAAATATGCCAATTGGTGGACAACAGCCATATTTCAGAATTCTATTTCTAGGGGAACATATGGCAATGTTCCTGAATACCATCAGCTGTCAGTGTTTATCTTAGAATACGGATGGGATATGAAGATGCCAAAAAAAGTATTTTTCAGAGCGGCAAATACTAATATTTCCATAATTTGTTGGAAGGATAAACTAACTGAAGGTTCATAAGTGTTTGGTTGAGTGGAGAATGGCCAAGTTCTCTCTAAATTGGTTGGATCACTTTCTTGTTAATCCAAACAAGGCAGGTGTTTACTTTAGCAAGGTGAGATGCTTCAGCATATTACAGATTTCTGCCTCTGCCTGCACAGTGCAATGTGTATAATTTATGGTAATCTTGGGGATTGAAAGAACTGCTCATTGATGCAGTCTGACCACATGATATATCTTAAGATGATCTACTGCCAGGTAAATTCATGGGTTAGGATAGTTACCTCAGTGATGAAATATTGTCCTTAGCCTTTGGCTCCACATATGGTGCAGACTTTCCAACTTCAGAAAATTAGAAATTGGTAAACGCTGCAACCTGTCAATAAATGTGAAATGTGTGTGTATGTGTCAACACTGCCTCAGTCTGCCATTACAGGTATGGTCTGGATTGCTTTCATTCCTACTATACCCACTTATTTTCAGAACTTTAAAATTTATGCATAAACACTTCCTCGCGACAAAGATCTAGGATGTGACATAAGCCAAAAAACTTTTTTCTTTCTTTTTTTGAACCAAACCTGTTTTGACACAAGGTTTATGAGTAGAAAGATATTCTTTGTATTCTGAAGAAATAACTTTTTATAGAAAAATTATGAAAAAGACCTTCATTTAGTCATTTTTCTGAGTGAGAGTGTGTAGGAATCTGAGATCTATGTGAAGTGGATTGTGGTGCAGGACAACCATGATGTTCCTTTACAATCTTTTTCCATTTATGCAGAATCTTATTTTTCATTATAAAATATGTCACCTCTTCATTTTTCCATTCTAGTTAGAAAAGGAGGTGGGTAAAAATGTCAAAGGTCCTCCATGGCTTAGGGCCAGAGGAGAATTAAGACTCTAAATGTCATTTAAAACCTGGTTGTTAGTATCATTCTCAATAAAGCAACAAAGGCACTGAAAAGCTTCAGTCTAACTGAGAGTCACTGCGATTTAGAATCCTATACACTACAATTGAAGATTAAAATAGTCGATTAATGTGTTTTTCAAATGCATGCAGACATTTCCCTGCTCTTCCAGACAGCTGACCACATTTGGGAATCTGCCCCTGAGTCACGTCTGGTTGCCCTGTGCTCAAAATGTGAGCTGCCAAGTCAGCTGGAGCAAGGCATTGTCTATGCTAGCAATTTAAAGTAAAGCTTGTTGGAGTTTTTGATGTGGCTATTTAAATTTACATTAAATCCCCATCAGGACTCTAGAAAGGATGGGAGGAGATCTAACACAAACACTTCAAGCCAATGCTCTGCTTCGGTTGCTGCAAGGAAATTGCTGGTGGAGACTCAGCAATAGAGCTGCTGTGACAGTGGGCCTTCAGTGCAGGCAGGGAAATGCACTGCAAGGGATGAAATCATGGAGTCATTGTGTGATCCTGCAGTGGCCAGGAGAGCAGGGACCAGGGATGCTCAGGGCTGTGAGATGCCTGTGATGCCAGGACCATGAAAGAAGCTAGCACAGAATTTGGCTGGGCAAACCCTGCCTGGAAGGTTTTCTTGGTTTCCTGATCCTTCTGTGGTAGAAACTAAATGCATCCAACTGATGAAATTCCATAGTCTATGACCCAAGGATTGTTTTATTCTGATAAAGTGGAGCAGCTGTTGCAGGGCCAGGGGGACAAGAAGCTTCCAGAGCTCCAGGGCTGCACTGCAAGTGCTGCCTCACAAGTCATACTGGCCCAAAGGAAAGCACAGCCAGGCAGGAGTGCTTCTGGAAAGAAATTCATAGTGTTTGGAAAAACAGACTAGAAAATGTTTGAAATGGCTACTTTAATTCTTCTGATGGGTATAAAAAAACCCCATAGAATAGAAAACTAGAATGTAGTGCAATACAGTGCTAGAAACTTTCTTGCCCTTATCATACCTATGTAGGTCTATCTCCTGCATTCAAAGGATGGAGAATTCTTTGGTTATGAAATGTATAGCCCATACAATGCCAAGAGAAGATAGATAATATTGAAGTTGATAGCTTCAAAAAAAGAAAGGAATATAAAATGATCTCTAAATTTGTAATCTTTAGGTCGTGTGATTTTTAAGGAAAGCTTCTAATTTTGGGGCCCAGGTGATGTTATGTGAATGTTTGGGGTCGATGCCAATGTAAGGAGAATAATAAAGACATTTGAGCATCTGTCAATTCTCATATTTGAAAGATCAGCTGCTCTTGGAAGAATACTTGTTCTCTGCCAGTATTGACATATTGATTAAACTGCTGTGTCTTTGGCAGCCTTTTATTTCTTTTGGAAATCTGAAATATGTTTTAAAAATAAACACAAAACCTCCCCTTTCCCTGACCCTTGTAAAGATGGTCATCTGGACATAATGCCTAATCACAACTACAGGCTGTGAAACTGGGGGTTGCAACAGAAATGTCAACAAAATTTTAACAGTGCCATAATACAATAGTCATGTATACACAGTACATAATGCACTTAATATGCTAATCTCTGAATATCAGGAGACAAAATCTTTCTGGAGCAGAACTCAACACTGGCATTGCAGCCTTTTGCTGTAAAAAAAGAGAATCAGCTGCAGAGCCTGTAAGGGTGAACTAGTTCTTCTGGTTAGCCCTAGCATTTCTGGGAGAAGGAACAACACTTCTTAATTTTCACTTCAACCACTAGCTGTTTTTTTTAATGGTATGTCTTGCCAGTTAGGCTTGAATATGCCATGTTTTTGATGATTTATTTTTGTTGGACAATAATGTAAAATACTAACCATCTGATGCTAGGTTTTAGCTCCATTAGCTGGGAACCACAAACTTATGCCATGTCACTTTTTCTTTTTATAGTGCTGTTTCAAACTTACTGGCATAATTGGTCGATCTTTTTCTTTGTCTGGATTAAATGATGGTTTTGGCTAGAGTTTCAAACCAGGATGCCAAATTTTCTTACTCTTACGACTCCCATCTCCATGTTGCACAGGACTAACTATATAATATTCAAATGGCTCATTTGTAAACACACAATTATGTACAAAAAGAGTGCTTCTTAATGTTTCCCCAATTTGGCTCTGCTGTTACACTAGTGATGGCTGCTGGCATGGAGACCAGCTAATTTGTGCCATGCCAGCACTCCGAAATCTGAATTAAATTGAGCCTGGATAATGTACAAATACTGCAACCTAATGCTTTTTAAAAGTCAGTCCCTGAAGATCATACATACAGATGGGTTTCTGTTCAATACGTGTGTCTGTGCACGCACCTCGCATGCCAATATATGGATTTTAGTGGGGATCCAGTTAACAGACGTATGTTGGCACATTACTCCTGAAGTGGTTCTTCCATTATGTAATGGGGCTGCCTAGACATAACCAAAACAGCCCTCCTCAGGCTTGTTGGACAAAGGGATCACAGCCAGCCCTTACCCTCTGCTGGAGGTGCTGCAGAGAGACAAAAGAGCAGCCTGGTGTGTGCAGTGGACCCATGTCCCACCCACGGAGCCACTGAAAGTTGGAGCCATGGAAAGATGCCTTGCTGGAGCCCAGGAGTCAGAGCAGGCTGGGGGAGCCAGGGGCTGTGCACAGAACAGTGCTCTACAAATGCAGGTTTGCAAACATGCACCTTTTGGCTGCAGTAATCAATTTCACTTATCTTTGAAGACAGAGGGACAATTTCAATTTGTGAAAATTTCTTACAAAGTTACTTCTTACCTTGACATAGGTGGTTTCTCAATATCTCTCTTAATAAAGTGATGGAACCTTTCTTGAAGGACAGCCACATGTTTTACCCTACATGAACCTCAGAGTACAAGTCTCAGCAGCCACATGCCAATCCAAACCCCAGAGTGTGAAGCACTAACAAGTCTCAGTGGCTCAGCAAGGATTTCTTGTGTAAGCCAAGTGTCCTCAGCCCACCAGAGTATGTCATGCAATAGAAACACTTTCAGATTTTTCAGAAGTAATGTTGTCAGTAAATTTGTGGTGTTTAACAGTCCAAGCTGTTTCAGGCTGGCTTCCTTCAAAACACAGGAGACAGCAGAGGTGTGGCTCCACCCAGTTGTCTTAGTCCAGGTAGTGTTCATGTTTTTTGCATCTATGCACTTAAATATTTTCTGTAGCAATGAAAGAAAGTAGGAAAATTAAATATCTGAGTGTGCAGCAGAAACAGAAGGAAATTACACTGTGCAAAACCTTTTTCATGTTTTAAACCTTTTCTTCATATCTGTAGGGTGTTGGAATGCGCTAATCACAAACTAATAGTTGCTGCTTTGGAAAATAATGGGATGAACAGAACATGTGGAGGGGATGCAGAATGAAGCAGATCTGCTTCATTTTAAACTTGACAGGTTTCTGAAGAGTTTTTAGGGGAGGTGCACTGGAGGTGGTTGTTGTCACCATGTACCAGGGGAGAGGAAGGCCACTGCTGGTGCTTTGTGGAGAACCTGGAAAGCTGGATCAGTTTGTGCAGGGCTGCAGATTTTGGCTAATTCACAAAGCAAAAAGTTAAATCAAAAGGAAATATCATTTCCTCAACTACAAGGTATTAATATCCTGTTCAATTTGATTTCTACCTTTTGTTATTGTGAACCCTTTAATACGTGGTGTCAGCTTGGCAAGGATTTTCCAACAGTATCAAAAGAGAATTCACCCCAATATATTGTCACAGGAATTGCTGCAGCTCTCAGTAGCAGACTCTCTCAAGAAGGAGCCATGGAGTTGGATGTTGCAAGGAGAATAAATCCCCCTTGAGCAAAATACTGCCCACAGTCCCCAGGAGTCAAATAATAATTTCTGAGACAAATTAATATAATCAGGATGCCGCAAGTTGCTCGTTGTGTGGCTATAGCTCAGGTATGAGGCTGGCCAAGAGGAGCACAGGGAGGGGTAAGAACTGGGCTGGGAACTGGTGGTTTCAGGCTGCAAAACCCTCCTGCACACGTGTGCTGAGATAATTCGGCCTGGGACATGGAGAAACAACTGCTGTGCAAGGAGGCTGCTCATGCCATGCATAAATACATCCCTTTGTGCTGGGACGTGAGGCAGCTCTGTGTTAGAGAGCCACAAGTGCTCTGTGCAACTCTCTCATGCTCTTATTTCAAAGATAAATATTCTTCTTGTTCCACATATATTGATTTTTCTGATTAAAGAAAAAGGGTATTTTCACAAATATACTTCCTGCCTTTAAAATATCATAGAACTCGAGTTAAATTGCCGAGCACTTTTTTCATGATATATTACTGTTACTGTGTGTTTGCTCCTGCTCAGATGAACCACAGATGGAATTTGCCTACTTTCAGCCTTACATTAGTCATAAAACCACCAAAAAGATTTATTAAACTGAGACTTGAAAATAGAGCTGCGTTCTCCTTTTCTGTAGTTTTTAGATTCTGAGTTTTGGGTTGTTGCTGGTTTATTTGCAGGACATAAAGCCTGCAGGAATTGCTTCCTTCTCAGAAATTACCCATCAAGACAAATGATAAAGCAAAGCATCTCAGTGCTTATTAACATTAATTTAATGAACACTGTCTAAATTGTTCTCCCAGTGTTGAAAAATGGGACAAAAATAAAAGAAACTGAGAATAGATTATGTTGATGATTCTTATCTAGTTCACAAATCCATTTGGCCTCGGGTATGAGATGTATCTTTCCATTTGAATCTTGGAGAATTAACTAAATCAATATTCCATGAAAGCCTCTTTTCCTCCCACTTTATTAAGATATTGCCCCACAGTGGCCCTTTTTCCTTATATCATTAAAATGCTTCCTTTGGAATTATCTCAGTTCCAGAGATGACCTGTGGCCTCAAGTCACCAATTAATGACTTCAGCAATACCTTATTTCAACTGAACAGCAGCTGAGATACGACTACCTTTATCCCTTAGCAGGATACACAGCTTGGGTATTTAGCATTGACTGAACAGCAGGACTGACTTCCCATCCATTCACCCTCCACCCGTGTTTAGAAAAAAAAATAAATAATTATCTGGGCTCTGTCATCACCAAACCATTTTAGTATCTGTTATTGTTTCCCTGCAATGAGTTTACAGGATGTTGCAAAATATGAAGATGTGGTTTACAGCGCTCCAGTTTCATGCTGTATGTGAATAGTGTTATACAAGTCATGTGGCAGCTCAGACATGTGTTTTGAGGTTTTTGGTGTGTCACTCAAGGCCCTTGGCCCTGTGTCCTTTGTATGTCTGGATGATGAATTTTATACTGGCAGAATATGCTGTTTGTGGAAAATAGATTTTTGTGTGGAGGAGCTGCCAACATATTTCCTGAGACTGACATCAAAGTACAACAAATGCTGTCAGGGAAGCCTTGCTCTAAAACACATGGGTTTGTGCATTAGTGTCTGTGGGAATCTGTGTATGTATTCAGGGCTTTTCTCATATTTAATAATAATAAACTACCAGACATATGTATCTGTAACTCAGCTCTCTCTCTGCCCCATCTACAGCCATCACCTTAGGATCTTTTATCTCAAGCTAATGACAGTTGTGCCTTCAGCACTCAACAGTCCCTGACAAAATCCTGGAGCCGGCCAACAAGACACAAACCAGAACTAGAAATATCTAATATTCATCTGACTTATGGCATTATCATCACAGAAATTGTTCTTTTAAAATTCTGTTTAGCAACTCTGAGACCTTAAGATCATCTGACAAGATCAGGTTCAGTGTGAGTATTCTCTTAATTCCAAAACCATCCAACTTTCACTCAGTTTCACATTTTAAACCTCAAAACAAATACATAACCTCACTGATTCTCACTTGTCATATGAAGCCTGTCTAACTGCTTTATTGTTGTATTTATATTGTTGTATATAAATACTGTAGATAACAGAGTGAAATTTGCATAAAAGGCACTCTGCACTGAAAAATGTCTCAACTATTTTGCTTCAAAATTTTATCATTTGAAAACGTAAATTATAGGGGCCCTGTTACACTAGTAACTTTAGAAATTATAAAATCAGTGCCTTCTCTATTTCTGATGTTTATTAGCCTAAGAGTGGGAAAGTAAAACATTTAAAAACATGTACAAGCTATTTTTGTCTTTGGGCTGTTGAGAAAGCTTTGCTTTGCTTTTGCCCAGAGACATGGGAAACAGTGATGGATAGTCAGAGTGGGAAACCCATCTCTTTTATTCCCACTGTGCTCTATAATTTGTAATCCTTATTGTGTCTGAAGCTAAATCTGAGGCATTCCAGAGCCTCTCTGTCGCGTGCAGCAAGGTCCAGTCAGCAGCACTCTGAGCTGGGAGGCAAAAGTCCTGGTGCCAGAGGTCAGGGACTGAACGGGGAGCTGGAGCCCAGAGATCAGTGCTCTGCGGTCTGGAGCTTGTGCAGAGCTCTGCACCAAAAGGAATGGAGAACAAAATGCTGCCAAGGCAAACGAAAGCCTCTTGCTTTCCTTTTGCACTGGTAAGAAGTGCTGCACAGGCAGCAATCAAACTCTTCTCGTTGAGACCATGCAGTCGTTCCATTGCACTGTTTTCCCAGCAGCCAGGTATTTATAATGATGTTTTCCATACTTGAGATCTGTGGCTGAAAATTTTAGTGACTTGTTAGTGATGTTTCTCAGCTTTTGGATCCTGCATAAATAATATATTGATAATGGTTTGTTATTTTGCTTTGGTTTCCTTTCAAGCATTGTCAAACTTTAGTTCCAAAGTACATTAAAAAGAAGGATTATTTTGCAGTCAGGTATGGCTCTGTTAGAGAGAGGTAACAGGAAGAAACAAGCTTCAACTGATAGGCAGACAGTTGTCCTGATTGTACATAGGTTTTAACTTGTGAAAAGACAAAAATAGTCTTCATGCCAGAGATGTCTAAAATCTCACTGGGTTGTCATCTCAACAAACTGTCAGTCAGGACCTTTGTCATTTTGTTACTGTGTGTCGTGTGGCTTTATTCATCTCTCCCTGCACTTTATTGCAGAAAAAGTCAAAAAAGTCCTAGGTGTCTTTTTTTTATTTTATTTTATTTCCACAGAGCCTTAATCTGTTTTACATCTGTATGTGACTACAGAAAGGCAAGAAAGGGTGAAAATTGATCAATCTACTGTAAAGCAGTGGGAGAGCTACTTAGTTCTGTTGAAATAACTCCTGTCCTATCCTGACAGATCTCAGCACTACAGCTTCAGAACCACTAGCAATCCTACAGAATGTTTTTTTTAAGTGAAGTGCTAGTATTCCCTCTCGGTACATTTCTGAAACTATTCATATGTAGGTTTGCTAGAAATATTTAGGAGAAACAGCTGGGCATTACAAGAAAGCTGTCTTTTATGCTTAATCCTTTTTATATGACTCAGTTCATATTTATAGCATATTTTCCTTCAGCTTTCCTCCTCCTAGCCCCCATCTCTTTAATCTTCTGTGTCTTACATTTGTGTCTAAGAATACTTTCAAATGAGAGGTCAGAGAAGATTGAGCACAGTTTTGTCAGTGCTAAGGGCCTGATTCTGCACTCCTGATTGATGTCAGGAGTGCAATAATCAAAACTATCAAGAGGCCCCCGCTGTTGCCTGGATGAAGAATCAGTCTGGCATAACTGCTCTGGGAGAAACCCTGGGAGAAATTCTCCTGCCCTGCCATTTTATGCTTGCTTTTACAGAGATAAGGTATGAAGACTTGTGGCTGCCTCATTTGTATCCACAAATGTGTTTGCAACCATCTTCAAATTACCCCTTCTGCAGCATTCCTGAATGCCTGCTATGAATTGCCTCCTTCAGGATAAAGTTACAAGCACAACATGGTCCAACAGAACATCGAAGCAAAGCCACGTTACCTCTGAGTCACTGAACTGGACTCAGAGCAGATAACAAATATCCCCAAAGTCACTGCTGTTATTAGATCATTGTCTGGCCAATGCATGGAGAATATGGAGAGTCCTAAGAGGGCTTTTTCCCTTATCCAGTATTTAAATCTATGGGGCTGAAAAGTTGATTCTGGATTTGGACTGAACCTTTCAATAACTTGTATTTTAATCAAAATCAGACGTGTGTGTGTGTGTATCTTCCTGCAACCAGCCCAGAAGACTTTTCTTTAGGGTATTTCGAAATCATAATGCTTAATGGGTGGTGTGGTGCTTTCTGACATTCTGAGACAGTATTTATCTTCATTACAACAAAATTATATCATCATAGCATTAGAAGCTGATGAAGTAGTAGTTTGCTACAGGAAAGCTGTTAGAAGTATCAAGACTATAAGACTAATAATGTCCATATTTGTTTTTTAAAAAATGCGTACAATAGGAAACAAATCTCTTGTCTCACCCACTTTTGCTAGAATTCAGTTTCCATCAGTCCCTGAAATTACATTTTCTTCTGAAGAATAAGCTGAAGAAAGTTGTTAGCCAAGCCTAAGCACTTAAATATTTGTATTTGCATGAGTATGAAAACAGCATCACTATCTTTTGTGATGACCATAGTTATATATGTGTGACATGATGAGATAAAATTAATTGCCTTTTGCCAAATCAGCCTTTTCAAATGGGGCTGACCAAACTCCATCAAGCCAAGGGGTCAGTGTCTGCAGTTACTGTTTGCCTTTCACTGTGATGCAAAAAGTCTTGGGCTTCCTGAGGGGAAGGCACCCAGCCCAGCTGGCTGGGACTCACCAGTCACAAGCCTGCAGCTTAATTAGCAAGTTTCTAGTCCAAAGCAGTCTGAAGAGCAGATCAGGTACGATATGCTCTCTTTTGCTTCTCTGAGCTAGAAGATGAAAGTGTATTTTCCTGGAGAATGTGTTACATAGCTCAGTTTATGACAATCCAACCTGACAATATTGAAGACATGAATGTGGAGTTGTTATCCCAGCAGGAGAATCAGGAGTACAGTGATTGCTTCTGCTCCAGTGCTCAGTACCAAAGATGGATTCAGTAAGAGCCAAGAGCAGCATAATATTTTAACAGCCCTGGAGAAGGAGCCCTGTGTATGAAGGTTAGCCCATGTACTGCTGCTTTCTTCCAGTGTTTTCTCCTTTCAGCCAGTATTGGCTTGTTGGGGTGTGTTTTAAGCCAGCTGTTCTTTATCCAGATTCCAGCCCCCCTCATGCAGTCAGAGGTCTGGAAGACAGTGCTGGCTGTGCAGGATGAAAAGGATATTTCTTGGCCCAGAACTATCAGGCTATTAGTCCATATCACTGCATGGTGCTCCCTGGAGGTGACAAGGGAAAAATGAACTGGACAGTAGTTAGCAGGTTAGAACAAACTGGGACTGGCCAGTAGCTAGGCAGGTCCTTGGCATGGGATGCAGACTTCCTGATGATGAACCAGGCTACCTTGGTCCCAGAGTTTGTGTTCTTGCCTTCACAACCTGCTGTTCCAAATCAAATAGATTTTTTCCCTTGTTTTCTGGCATAAATAAATTACACAATTAGAAGAAAAATCAAGCTGCATATATATTCCCTGAGTCAACCAAATAAAAAAATCTGACAGTGAAAACACATCTATTTGCTTTTAATTTTTAAGAGTAGCAGGACTTTCCCCTCACAGTTACAATTAATCCACTGGCCTTTGGCTTTTCAACACAGAAAACTGGTGATGTACCTGTCTTAAGATGAGAAAAAAATTTTTTAGTTACCTTTGCCTTCTGATGTCAAGCCACACCACAGCAAGCTTTGTGTGGCTGTGCAGAAGTTTCCCAAGAGGATTCGTCTGCCACACACCTGCCCTGCAGCTGTACAGCATACAGGTGGGATGGAGACGTGTACTCCTGCTCTTTCTGAGAGGAAAAATTCTCTGCATTACAACTTGTGAATGCAAAGGTGAGATTTGGAAGGATTGGTGCTAGAATAGTCTGTTCATTGACATCTGTAACTGGCCTAGGACAAGAGAAGGCCCCTTTGAAGCTCTCTGTCATGGGAATGCCTTCTGGAGCTCTCTGCTTGACACTTATCCTCCTAAACTGGGTGGTGGCATGAGTGCCACAAGTTAGCTCTTGGATAACATATAGCTTGTGTCTAAGACACTATTAGATTTAGAAAACAGAATCATTTCCCAAAGCCCAGAGGGAGCAGAAGGGGAAGCAAAAGGGAATGGTTCTTAAAAAGTCTTATGTTTCTCTTTGGAAGAAAATTACCATCATCTATCTTTCCTTTCTTGCAAGCTCCTGGAACCTACTAGTAGTGCCCTGCTGCTGGATTTTCAGACTTCCATTTTGCTGAAGAATATCTCTCTGATGCAGGTGCCAGTGTCATTTATCAGAGGATGATGTCAACATTCCTGTGTCATACATGACAAATGACAGCAGAAAGGAGTGCCCCTTGAATTCTCTTACTTTTACTAGGCTCTTTCCTTTCTCCAGTTAAATGACATTTTATTTCCTACAGTGTTTCAGTTTAGACTTCTGCCTCTAGAGAGTGTGCGTTCAAATTGACTCAGAATGAGTGATTAGTACCAGGCACTGAGCTCCAAATTCAGTATTAGTGTAATACAGTTGCATGGCAATGGACATAAACTTTGCTTTCATGCTATTGGGGCAAATTCTGCTTTGTCTTACACCTCAGAAAATGTCAGAGAGCTTTTCTGGTGTTTCCCAGTGGCAGAGCTGGCTGGATGTGAGAGCATCTGTCTCATCCTCTGTTTCTAATGCTTTTAAGGAGATGAAAGATTTTGAGTTGGTGAAAACTACCATATTCAGAAGAGTTTGTTTTGCAAAACATTTACCTGTTCATGTACTAGAGGGCACTTGGTTCCAGAAATCCATGTCTTGACCATGCTCTGTATGTGGGCCTGATTTGAAAGGTCATACAGAAATTAACTGGGTCGGCATCCAGTGGCACACTCAGTAAGTGGAGCAAAGCAAAACAAAATCTTGGGAAGTAAACAGGCAAGACAGAGCACATATGCTGCTTCTAATCCTATTTTTCTGCTGCTTCTTTCTATTCTTCTTGCTGGAAGAAGGGATTTGGACTCTTCTCTCTTAAGCCATGCATGTACAAAAAGGACTTTATTTTTAACTCATGTTAAAATCCTTTCTTGGACTAGGCAGCAACAGTTTTAACATGTTAGCTGACTGTGACAACCCAGAGGGGGGAGCTTAGGGTTTATCTTGACCAGTAAATGCCTGTTAGAACTGCTACTGCTTTGACTAACGCTTGTTAAAATATCAGTATGGACAACATGTGTTTTTAAAACCACACACCTGTACTCCTAATGACAGCAAGGCCTTGGGGGAGGAAGTGATTCACAGAGCTGCTGCTCCCTGCACTTTCCACCCACTCAACATTTCTTTATAGTGTATTTTCCTCTGTTCAAACACGCACAGGTCTGCCAACCCTCTGATTTTTCCGGTACCAGTCCTTTAAGCTAACCAGCAGCATGGCTTCCCTTTGTTCAGCACCCAAGGAAAGGACTGGATTTTCATAAGAGCTCAGTATTCAGCAGCAGCCAGGGCACAGTTTGACATTCACATAAATAGCATTCCAAAAAAGAAACTTTTTCCCATCCTGCTGTTTCCTCCCACTGCACTAGTCCAAACACTAACACAGATAAACAAGGAATTATTTAGAGAAACTAATCCAACTGAAGAGGGCCATAAATAACTTGATTTTTCACTAGTACTGCCATTTAGTTGTTGTATTTCACACCTTCCATCTAAAATCAATAGAAACAGCAAAGCTGCTTGTGGACCTTGAGAAGTCTCTGGATCTTTTCTTGGAACAGAACAGATTTTTATTTTTTTAATTCAATTACAGACATTTCAAACAATCTTCCAGAAAGGACAGGCTTGTTCCAAAGATCAGAGGGAGATAGGATAGTGACAGCGGTCATTTAGATGAGCACCATTCATTATATTCTGGATTTAAAATTTATGCACAAGTTTGCATTAAGGAAAAAAAAAAACAAAAAAAAACCCTTATAGTGACTTTAAAAACCCCTGTAGTGACTTTAATGATCTTTAATAAGACACCTGCATGGTGACTTTTATTGAAAAAACTGATGGAACTAAATAAGCAGAGCATAGTTCCTGGGACAAACTGGGAGCAGAGCAGCCCTTCCTGGTATTATGGGTGAGAGCAGAAGGGATCACTCACTCATGGATGCAGAAGTGACTCAGAGTTTTCATACATTTATATTTTTCAAAGGTTTCTTCAGAAGGAATAGATTTAGCAACATAGCTCTCCTTTCTTTTTAATATGGGAATGGAACTTTTTTTTTTCTGTACACTTCTAGTGTTTCCCCAAAGCAGGGGTCCGTTAGCTCCAGGCTCCAACAGTCCCACGGGCTGTGATCTTATCTTAGGCTGCCAAAGATCATTATACACATCACTGTCATGTTGCTGTGTTGTTGGTGGAGCTTTTTTCTTTCCTTCTGTTTCATTTTATTTGTTTTTTACAGAGGTAAAAAAAAAAAAGGTAGTAGGGTTTTTCTAGCCCTTAGACATGTAACCCAAGACAAAAGGCCTCAATTTCTCTCACTCTTCCCTTCCAACTCAACAAGCTGAAGTACTGTTTTTCACAGGATCAATTGCTGATATTCCTTCTTACACAAACTAAAGGCAGCAACTGAGTCTTCCAGTCTGTAACTGTCTTAACTCAGACAGTCCCAGCATTAATATTCCTAATGGTAAAGCTTTTATTTTGGTTTCTATTCCATAGCCTAATATATATTTCTCATTCTCTAGTTACTGAAATATATCTGATGTGCCCAGCAGGTAACTTCTAGGAGTCACAGTAGGTCAAGTTTACTTTAAAAAAAGAAGGAAGGGTAGAAGCCGGAAAGGATAAAAGCTATGAATTTCCTATATCCTGCAGTCTTGCCTTTATTCTGTATTTCTGAGTGGGTTTTTTGGGGGGCCACAGTAGCAAAGCCTGTTTATTAAAACTATTACAAGTTTTCTTTGCTATTTTATGTGGCTCAAAAATTACTCAGAATGTTTATCCTAGGGATTTGGGGTATGTATCCTTTATCTGGATTCATTTTGGTACCTTTCACAGATCTGCCAAAGTTCTCAGGACACCAAAACTCTTGTGCTGATGGAGGCACATGGTAGTGCTGGTGGAGACAGAGGTGATAGTGAGGATGTGGCCAATTCTCCTCCAATTTACAGGCTTTACACCAAAGTTTTCCAACACCTGAGAGGCACTGTGCAGCCTTGGAGACAGAGGCAGAACCTTGGAGATATGAGGTGGTATCTGGGAGTTCAGTTCTGTACTGGGACTGGAATAAGCACACAACTGCATCCCAGTGTAGTCCTGGAATATCATTTTTAGCAGTTCCTTCAGACTTGGAGCACGCCACAGCTGAAGATCTGAATCAGCTGGAGGGTTTTCCAGCAGCACAGTCCTGGTGCCAGACATGATGTGTTTTAGCAGAGGAGCTGTACATAATCTCCTTGTCAATGTCATGAAGCTCGTGTGTCACAGGTGGCCATTCCCATGGAGGATGGGATTGTCTTTCTCACCTCGTTCCCTGTGTAACACCTCTGCTGAGGCCATGCCTGAGCATGTCCTCCTGGTAAGACGAGGGTGTAAGAGGGATTCAGCCAAGTCAGCTGTCTGAGGCAATCGGGAGAAGCAGCCACAGAAGCCAGCATGCTGAGAATTTAAGGGGTGCTAAAGGGAGCCTTGCTGCAGTTGTGGCCTTCTTGAGTGACTGTGTCCCTAATAGAGATGCTAAACCAGAGCAGGATTTATATCTCCCAAGCTTGAGGCCCAAAGTGGCAGAGCAGGGTCAATCTTCCATGACAAACAGCTTTGAGGAGGCAGAAATATGTCCAGTCTTGGATAAGATACACTGATCATTCGAGTGCTTTTCTGAGGTGGGTGAGGTATGAATTTGAACCCTCCCAGCCAAGCAAATGCCACATCTTGGGACTGACTTAAGTAGCAGCTGTGTCTTATCCTAGTGTGAGCATACTTTCTTCTTTGTCTTCAGGGAAAGGAGTGAAAGACAAAGAAAGGCTCACCTTAATTTAGTCTGAATTGTTGATACAATTTGCTTTGTCTCTCCAGGCCAACTGAGTTTGTGGTCTTCATCTTGCAGAATGGAAAAATACCTATTATTCAATGTAAGTTAAATTTCCAGCAGTGAGAAGAAAAGACTACAGAGGTCTATTTTCTCACCTTCAGCTCCACTAAGGCATGACTGCTTCTCTAACCCCTAACTTATAGCTGTATTGTAGGTGTGGTTGTGCTGATGCTGATGCATCTCCTGGGATGGAATGAGGGCTGGGAAGGTCAGTACCATCCACTCCTCACCACTAGTTTTATTATTTTCAAAAGTTCCTAGAGGCTTCATCTGAGATCAGGGCCTCAGTGTGTCAGACAAAAAGGTAACTAGAGGTTGGCTCCTTGTATGAAGAACTTGTGCTCTAAAGAAGCAAGACAGGCGAAAGTAAGAAGAGAAACAGAACAGTGGAATGATTTATCCGGGGTCACGGGGCGGGTCAGTGGCGGAGCTAAGATCAGAGTCTGTGTCTCTTGGTTTCTGCCAAGACATCACGTAGAACATGTCCACACAAAGGAATGTTTTAGATGTACATGTGGAAATTGCAAGAGTTCACCAGTATTGGAAATATTTCCATTTAGAACAGGAGTGTTAAAGATTAACCTCCTTTTCTGCTGTCACTCAATTCCTGCCTCAGTATCCTTGAAAACCTTGTTCAATCCACCAGCTCTTCATGTTGAGGCTTTCCTCTGCTTGTTAATGATACCAGGGCTTCCTCAGGGTAGCAACCTCTTATGAGAGCAACCTTTTATTTGCCCACATCTTCAGTGAGATGACAGACAATGGGAGGAAGTCAGATACGTTTAAAATATACTTAGATTTAACAGCACTGAGACACTTAACTTGTCAGCAATCCGATAATTAATCAGATTAATGGACTTTAATAAATCCACTGCATCCTTAGGACAATTGCCTGGTTAATATTTCATGCATACAGAATAGGGTTTCTCCTGAGCTATGAGAATTTCAATATAAAACTAAAACTGAGAAGTAATCCTTAGCTTACTGTGCTACCACACCTTGCATGCAAGAATGCTGATCATTGCCTGTCTAGGAGCATCATTTAATTATATTTTCTCACTTCTGAGCTTAACACTATTGAAGAAAATCTACCAGCATTTAATTAAAGACTAAATACAGTCAGACTTTCTATCTGGTTTGGTACCCACTTAGAAATACATTTGATACCTAGACATCAAAAAGGATACTGGAGGTAACAGCATTAGAGAAGGTTTTGTAAGAGAATGGGAATCTAATTTGTATGTGGAAATTAAATTTATATTTGAGATTTTAAAAAGCCATTTAAGATATATTGAACCCCCACCTGGGTTAGAAAGTAATGGAAATAAGTCATCCACTTAGGTCTTTACCTTACTAGGGGAAAGAATTTTTAAAGTTTTAGATTAAGATTTTAGTCCAGGGTTATTCCTTCCCCTAAAACATATTGTGATGAAACAAAAACAACTCATACGGCAGAATTTTCATGTTAGCCTCATATTCAACTTGACATTTCTGATTGAGCAATGCTCTATTCTACATACAGAATTTAATTCTGATATTCTACTTTAGAAACTGAATTCTGTAAAATTTAATTTTTTGAAAGGAAGCTGAGGAAAAAAATAACATTGAGTTCTGACTCCTAAAAAGGCAGGTCCAATGCAAATGATATGAAAGTAAGTAAAGAATGAATTAATTGCAGTGAATTTCAGATCAGGTCTGGAGATCAGTGTGCTCAGAATAGAACACCACAGAAGTCAGTAATGTCAATGTCATGGTGGCATTTTTCCCTTGAGTGGGGATCATGAACAAACGAAATTAACAGAGGCTTTAATATTGATTTAAGAAGGTGCAGGCAGGGGCTCTAAGGACTGCTTAATGTTAAGCACGGGCATAAGTACTCTCCAGAAGATTTTTTTATTTTTTTTTACATCAGACTATGTAAGTCAAAGGGAAAAGCAAATTTGTATCTGTGTGGGAATGAACTTTTTCAACAATAAAAGCAAAGGCTGTGAAATGCCTAGTTGGTGTGAGACCCCTGAAGTGGAACAAATAATAGAGGTTATATTAGTAACCTTTTTAGAGGTTTAATTAAACTTTATTATAACCTGTTTTTTACTTCAGTATTGTAGTAGTGAAAGCTGCTTATACACTTTTATGCATTTGTCTTGTTCTGTAATTCATGTGGTTGGGTTTGTTACCTGGAGTTACAGGCTTGCTTTCCTGCTGAGGGAAGACTCATGGGGGCTTTTAGGGCAGAAATAATAAATAACTGACTTCGCTTAAGGAGCCATTAAACTTTTTCCATGTTACATGAAGTAAACAGGTATTGCACCCAGAAATGTAAAGTCTCTGTCAAGTTTGTGTGTGTGTGTGTCTTTAATTATGGTCTATATTTCCTCTGGCATGATTTATTAGTTTCCTTTGTAGTTTTGTCAGAGAGTTTACTTGCCATTTCAGTCTGAAGTAGCCATTACATTTCATTTTTTTCCCTTCTCTTGGCAAGAGGTAAATCTGTACTATTTGCTGATTTGTTTATTACTGTCTGGAAACTTAACTCTGCTAAAGCCAGAGATTTTAAATCCGTCAGATCATCTGAAAACTACTTTCCTATGGCTATATGGGTGACGTTATATGTGTGCAGAGAAATTCATTTCAACTACTACAAATGAGTCCTTTAGTAATACCCAGGAGTCCTAATGTGTGTGACATAATGAAACCTCCTAGATTACAGCCCACACTAATTAGATCAGTTATTGCTACGTTCCAATCCCTGAAACAATTTGCTTGAAGCAGTGGTTACCTGTAATGGACAGAAGGAGAGCTGGCAGCCCTCGCTCCTCGCTCGCGCCGCACACGGACGCTCTGAGCTCCGGTACCAGCAGCTCTTCCTGCTGCTTCTCAGTGAGACCAAACACCACCAGCGAGGGGTTAATGTCACCTGGGAGGTACAGAGGTCCCCCTGGGAAAGGACAGTGGCTCTGGGGAATGAAACATTTAGGTTTTCCTGGTTTTATTGCCATTTACCTTTATTCTGCAGCTACTTCTCCATGTATTATCTTTTGTCTCTTCATTATGTCTTTAATTCCTTTTTAAGAGTCCAGAGATTTTTTTTTTCTTAGTAGTATTTCCTTATTTTAATTGACATAAGGGAAGATACTTACTTTTATTCCCTAGTCTTTTTACTCTCTCCTGCTCGTGCAGAAAAGAAAAAAATAACCAAGCTGGGACAATATCTCAGACCAAAAAGCACATGAATCTTGCTGGGCAGAAGCTGTTCTGGACTCTGTGCCTAAGCAAACTACTGTCAGTAATCTTGATGAGGGTAGATGTCAACTGTTTATTTATTCAGATGTGGGTTGGTTAACTTGCTTTTTCACTGTGGTGATTGCTACAAATCTATAAACAATCCAATTATTTTTTTTTTTTGTTAATTCATGTTGCTGAATTGGAAAGGGAGAAATGTAAATGTTTTTGCACAAATAGATTCTACCAAGAAAAAAATTTAAAAAAACAAAAACCCCAGTGCAAATTATGAGAAATGCTGCATGCATGTTTTGAAACACAGCTAAAATGCCAGAGATGAGAATTGTGGCAACACGTGTGGTACTCGGGCTTTCCTTTGCATGTTTTTACCACTTTTTACAAATGTCAGGTCCTGTGCTCTGTGCTGAAGCTGTTTGATTTTGATTTCCCTCTCACTGTAGGTGCAGAGGATCAACATCAAGCAGAACAAGGTGTTTCAGCACTTGGGTCAGGGGCATTAGGAATCCTGGTCGATGAGCCCCCATGGCTGCTCCAGGGGCACTGCACAGACCCTCCTGCCATCGTCTGGGCTGGGAATTGCCTTGCTGTGTTCCATGGCACCTCTCTGCCTTCCAGCAGGCTGTGATCCCAACCTGTGCTGCTCTGCCAGGTACCTGGGGCTCAAACCTGCTGCCCTGGAGCAGAAAAATCAGCCAGAAACATCTGATCATGGAGGGGCTCAAGTGCTAACCATGCAGTCCTGTGGGGAAGAGACCCTGACAGAAATCCTCGGTCACTGTCACGGGTGTGACCAGTGTTGTTCAAAACTGAACTGTTCTTCAGCAGTGGTCCCACTTCCTGGAAAAGTCCAACCAATTCTTGGTTTGGGCTCTTTTGTTCTTGACTCACATACATATATCTGTGTGATCGAAGTGTTGTAATTCAGATTTGGTAATTCATTGTTTTGTCATGAGACAGGAGCCCCCCAAGCTTGACTGTGAGCTGCTTGCATCTGCCTGGCAAAATTACTGAGACTCTGCTGGCTGCTCCCCCAAACCTGGACCACAAAGTTATCTGGAATTCCCTCTGCACCCACCCATCTCCCAACTGCAGATTTCTGTGTCTGCCTTCTTCCCTGCAGCTGGGAATATAAGGTGCTCATTTTGCTTCCCTTCTCATGTCATGAGATCCCTCTCACTTCTCTTTAGGCATTTTTTTAAAATTTTATTTTTAATATAATTACACTTCTCTGTCACTCTTTGCTCGACACATTGAGTGCATCTGGAGAGGAAGGGGTAGCAGGCACATAAAGTCTTTTTTTTTTGATTGTTGTTGAACAGAAAGTTCCTTGCTTTTAAACATTTGACTACAGGAAGGTGTGTTCTTGTTACCAGAAGAGGTCAGGAATCCCCGTGGACAATTTAATCGTGATCTTATGATTTTGTTCAAAATTTACTCCACAGGCAACTGTGGCTTCACTTTTGTATTTTTGATTTGTAGAGGAAAATAGCTCTACCTGTTACTACTTGACACAGGAACTGTTTTGCTGGGCAAACACTGCTGAGTGTTATGTCCAAGCAGCCAAAGCAAGACCATTGCATGGGTTTGTTTCATTTTTCCAATAGCTGTTGTAAAATAGCTAGCAAAGAACCTGCAATACTTAATGAGCCTGACAGACAGGGAAAGGTCAAAAGCAAGCAGGAGACCTGTTCTAACTCAATCCTCCTAGACTTATAACTTGTTTCTTAGACCAAACAGTACTTTTATTACACACCAAAAAAAATAAGAGGGAAAAAAAAAAGAATTAAGAGATGACAGGCTGAAACTGCCTACTTTCCTGTCAGTGTCAGAAGGCATAAATAGTTTAAGTTTGCAGTGATTTCTGATTGAATATCCTTTTGAAGTTATGATAGCTATAATTTAAAGCAACAGTTACCATATTTTCTTCTCTTTGTGACATTCTTTGATGCCCTAAGTATAAATCTGCTTAAAATAGCTAAAGCCATTCCTGGGTATGCTACCAGGATTTTTGGAGGTTCTGCCTCTAATTGCCATCATATGTACCTAATATCACAAACATAACTGCCTAATGACAATGTTGCTGCAAATACTTTCTTGACATAAGAAGAAAGGTAAATTCAGAGGTATACATTAATTTTAAATTGTTTGCTAAGACTAAAACTTTTGCAAGGAAATTAGTTTTAATTAGCATAAATACTGTTCCAGGGCTGCTTGGCCCCAGACATGTATTTAGCTGTTAAGGAGTATTATATTATGATCAAATACAGCATCAGAAAATTGCTGCTTTTCAGGGGCAATTACAAAAATATTTTGGTATAAAATGATTCCAAACCTTGACATGGCCTCACACAAGTGTGTATGTACTCAATCAAGTAGATTTGTTTTTCCCAAAAGATTACATGCAACTTTAAAAAATACATGCAATTTGGGGATGAATGGAGGTTCATTGGCATCTTTCTCTATCTCCATTCTATCTCCATTCTGCTGCAGTTAGAAGAGAAGTTGAGCCTCTGAATATGTTCACTTTAAGACCATCTCATTATTGCATTGTGTAAAATAACGGAAAAACATAATGCATTAAAAATTAACTGTTTTAGTTAACTTACCTGGTATTTTCTGTTTTAATAATAAGCCTTTAATTATTTCAATGAATTGCAACATTTACTTTTTGGCATCTGGGAATAGAAATTATTTAAATAAAACTTAAAAAATAAAACCAAAAAAGACAAACCAAAACAAAAACAAACAAACAAAAAACCTCATAAATGAACAAATGAAAACAAAACAAACAAAAAAGGAAACTACAGAGGCACCTCTTTGGGACCAAGCAAGGATTACCAGATCAGAGAGTACTTAAAGGGTTGGAAAGGAAGCTGGACAGATGGTAAAAGGGAACAGGACAGATGAGATAAATTATGATAATGTTGGAAGGCCCATTGAAGTGGGTATCACAGCCAAGTGCAGTTTTTGCAGTTTATTGTTGAATATACTTTCTCTGCTTCTGTGTTCTTCCTTGCAGTCAAGACCACCAAATCCTGCTTGCCTCACTTGCTAGGACTTACTCTGCATTTTTATCACCTGATGCTGTCTCCTAATTACATGGAGTTCAGATCTGTAATAGCTCTGCTGACTTCCAAAGTAAATGTATAACTTTATAAACAAGGTAAGTTGGAAGCACAAGTGATCTTGCTGCAGCAGCAGGATACTTCTTGGCAAGGGCCAGTTCCTTTGACTTCCTTGATAACTGAAATACAAGGCAATTTGCAGTGGTGTCACTGTAATTCTCACAAGTGCTCCAGATCTCCAGTGCCTCTCAGCCTCATTTATAAGAGAGTAACAGCAGAATGACACTCCAGGTTGATTTGGTAGTGTAATGAGTAATTGTCATGCATGGCAGTGGAGAAGTTGGGCTTGTACTTCTAGAGTATAAAATTACTGATAAGCTATTCTCCCTTTTCCCAGCTCTCAGATGGAACTGAGATATGGAGGGATGAAGTTTCAGCTTTGTGGCTCTGCTCCTGGACTCTGGCCTTTCACACAATGCAAACTCATGATCTTGCACTCAGGGAGTTGATTTCTTCAGAAGTTCTTCAGAGATTCAGAGTGCAGATAGGACAGTGCACCAAGTCCTGCACCTGAGCTGATTGCAGACACATACAGATCAGTGGATGGGAAAGTCTCTAATGTCTTTGTTTGCTTCCAAAAGGCATTTTCCTCAATCTGGTGCCATGAGTCAAGAACTGATTTTAGTTTTTGGACAATTAATCCTTCATCCAACTCTTAAAATTCCATTTGAAGAGACTCAACCATCATCCCTGCCCAACAGTGAGGTAAGGTAAGTGTCAGCTTTGGGATTACAGGCATCAATGGGCAGGCTTTGGTGTCTCCTGGCACCTCCTGGATCTACCTTGAGAAGGCAGTGGAGAGAACTGTGATATCCAAGACTTCATGTTAAAGACAATCTGGCAGTCTAACTGTGATCTGAGGTTTGCTGATGACCCTGCCCTCCACACTAAATAATTTAGGCTGCCCATCTGTGAAGGAGAGAACTGAGTAGGACTTTAAGAAACAACAAGGTGTGTGATGCAGATTCTTATGCTAATGGGAAAACCTTTCTGCATGGGAAAACAGTCAAGAAGACATTTTATTAATCTCTTGTATAAATTATATCTTACAGAACACATTTCTAATATCTAAGAATGAGATTCTGAAATGGCAAAATTACAGTTACCAAGACAATCAGTATCAGCCCAAACCCAATACAGCATGTCCTAAAGGAATATGTCAAAAAACAGTTACTTAACTGCAGTAAAACTGAGTATTTTGATGCCAAAAACTGTGGAAGACATGAAACTGCTGGGAATCACTGATGACTGTGTGTACCCTCTCCCTCTAAACAGATATTTAATTCTTCTTTGAGTAAGTAGCTGGAATAGATTGAGAAACTTTTGGAGTTTTGGGGAGGCAGTTGTTGTGCCTGTGCAGATGCAGTGCTCTGTACCATGTTTGCTGCAGTGGCCATTCCCTGAAGTCACACACTGCAGCTGTCATGCTAGCAGAAGTCTGTTTATCTCTTTATGATCACAACTGGAAACAAATGTTCTCAAATTCTACATGCTAAAGAAAAAACACTTGTGATTTTCATGGTTAAAAATTGTGGGCAATGATAGAGAGAAACAGAAAGAAAAGTACTGTGAGAGTGTAGCAGAAGCCTGTGCCTGGGTTAACTGCTAATCCATGCCCAGGAGCCCCCAGTCCAGTGAGAGTGAGTCCAGCCCTGCCCTTTTTTTGTTCAGGAAACATGTTTCTCAGCTGTTGTTACAGAGGCTGGATGGTGATTTTGTTGAAGGCAATGGGAAGAGTATCTTCAAGGGATCAGAATCTGGCCTTATTTCAGCTGCAGGCTAAATGGGAAATTATCCTTTTTTTTTTTTTTCATATTCCTGAAAGTACTCAAACCAGCATTGTATGGGTTTCCTCCTTATTTCCTTTTGTTCCTATTCAAGCATCTGTCTGAAGTAGTGTATTACATACTAATTTGGTCAGAGCTCTTTTTTTTTTTTTTTTTTGCATGGTTGGGTGTGATTAGAGTCTTACACTTCATTTTCATTAATTTGCTTCATTTATTTGCTTTTGATCTTTTATTGAGCCTTATAGTATCTGTGTGTGTGAGAGCGAACACGCGTGCGTGCATGCAAACGGGAAATTTCTGCATTTATTTGTCTTTGGACAGAACACCCTCTCAGTGGAGCTGGGCTCTTGGTCACACCTGGTGCTTGTACATGGGTCTGACTCTGCTCACTGTGAGCCAGCAGCAGGGCACTCCCACCGTGGCCCTGCTCACCCACCTGCCTTTGTCCTTGGCAGTTCAGGCTGGAGGAACAGCAGCTTTAGGAGCAGCAGGAGGGTGAGGCTGCCCAGATATTCCTGGGGGACAGCAAAGTCCTCCTTGGAGCAGCGCTGCCCTGCGCCACTCGCTGCTGCTCCGGCACACCGAGCAGCATGATCTGGGAAGAGACTGCTGGCTGAATTTCCACCCTGGACTTGTTCTGTGTTCCTGTAGGGGCATCTGAGGCTCAAACATTTCCTGTAATGTTCCCTTAGTAGTCTTCATCCTACGGGAAGGACTATAAATATATGGATTACAAATTGAAATAAATACACACATTTTGGGATAGTTGCTGGTAGCATCCAGCACTGATCTGCGATTCTTGCAGGCTCCTCTGCTGTGTGAGAGGAGGGCTTGGCCTTCCAGGAGCAGCCCTGAGCACCAGCCAGGACACAGTGACTGGCTGGCCACCACATATTCAGCTCAGAAGTACTCTCCCTGTCTTCTGCAGTGGGACACATCTCTTTGCTTCTCTTGCTTTGGGTTGTCCTCACTCCTGATACCATAAGCATGGTGACAGGGCAGTGGCAGAGGATGCCTTTCACCTTTCTTTGCTTCCCCTATTCCTCCTATCGCAGATTGTGTTGATACATGTGTTTTGCCCTGATCATTTCCTGCAAAGTTGGAGGGTAAAGCTCTCCATCACATGTCATCGTTGTCTATAATTACTGTTCTGTCATTGTCCTGGAGAGGAGCTGCTTCTGTCACCCCATCATCAGCTTTCTTCTCATCTTTTTGAAGCTTCACTTTCTCTCCTAGGTACCCAGGAACAGACTGATGATAGACTCTGTGATGTTTTTTGATCTTTCCCCTCATACCCTTGGATCTTACTCACCAATCTTCCTTGCCTTTCTGTCATTGCTAATAAATTTTCATTCCGTTAATGTTATCTGTATGTTAATACAGGAAAAGATACCAAAGTAGGAAATACTAATTCCAGAGTCAAAAGATATTTGGTTTGGCCAGCAAGCATATTTTTAGCAGTGGTAGTCCATGCAAGTCTTCTGGGTGTGCATCCTCCCACAAAAGCCACATTTAATGGGCAGTTACCTGGAATGTCAAAAATGTTGTTCTTAATTAGTAAAACCTTGTGTTTCTAACATAATTTTTATTGTCCTGAGCTTGCTCTATCAAGCTGTGGTCAATAAGGTCTGGCCTTGCCATTGTTCTTGTTTCTCAGGCAATGTTTTATAATACTCCCTGTTATTCCTTTTTCTTGACATATTTTATATAAATATTATAAGAATATGTTTGATTTGTACCATCTCATCTAGAACCTTTTAAAATTCCTTCTTGAACTAAAAGCATACCAATGCTTGAAGAAAAATAAGCACAGTACCCTTATCACTCTGGTACTGTTTTCTTCTAAAATATCTCCCATTTGGAAGTCTTTACTGTAATAACTGGGATATGAGCACAAAGGCTGGAATTTTCCCAAATAAGAGAGCTTTAAGCTGCAACTTCTTAATACAAAAGCTTCTTTTTTTGTTAAATTATATATAAGTATTTTCAGCAGGACCTCCTATGCTCAACTATGCAGTGAGCACTCCCTTTTGCAGTATCAGCTGAAAAGTGTATCTTCTATACCATTTATATCAAGGTCACTGTTAGAAGCAAATCTTGCTTTACTTTAGAGGGTGAGCCAGAGGTATCTAGTCAGAGATACATGCACAAAATACGTGGCTGCTTTTTAGTTTCAGGATCATTGCCCTCTGATCTCACTCACCTCTTTTAATGCTGTGCAGGAACACAAACCCTGGATTGCAGTCTGGGCAAAAACATGGGTTGGATGTGAATGAATCAATAGATTCTCCACACAAATGAGAACATAGAGATTCTTTCAATCTGTGATACTGCCAACTGCAGACAGAGTATTTCCTTTCTTTTGCCCCTTTCTGCACATTTACACCCGTATTAAGAAGAGTGAATCCATCTTGTTGTTCAAAAGATAAAGCTTCTCCTATAACATGTCACTAACTCCTACAGCTGATATATTTCAGAGGAAATTTCAGTGGGATTTGGATGCCTAACTGCTCTAAATTCCTTTGGAAATCCCAGTCTCATAGTCCTATATGGTGGTGTAAAAAGTGCCTTCTGTAAAGAAATTTTCATTTTGCATCTCTCTCCTGGGCCAGCTGGGACACAGCATCTCAAGCAAAACAGAAATCACATTTCCAGCTTCCCCTGCTTACAAAAGGATATGTTTCATCCCCCCCAGCAGCACTGGTGCCTGCTGGGTCTGGGAGAAGGAACCTGATGATCACGCCGCTGCTGGGGTCAGTGGTATGTTACACTGCCTACATTTTCTTTTCAACTCTCAAAAATGTGTTTTGCCTTCCCATTGGCAGTATTCCTGAAACACTGATGAGGCTGCAAATACTAAGCTCTTTATGGTCCCAGTCTATAGCAGTTAGGTGGGTTTTTCTGTGAGTTTCCCATGAAATTTTTGTAAAGTGTGTGTAAGAAATGCCTGATCCAATGAAGAAAATAGCAACTGATACATTTGTTTTTCAGCATATACATACAGAGTTTAATTTAGCATAGAGAAGCAACTAAGAATCAAGTATTGTTATGGTAAAACACTTCCTTTCATCTAGAGTTATATGTGAACCCATAATAAATCCAAATGTGCATGATAGTGTTTTTAGAAAGTGAAAATTTAAATTAACAGTGTGGCTAGTACCGAGTTCCACTCTCTGCCATTATCTCAGTAATTTGAGTTTGTATAGCGTGAGTATTCAGAAGTAAAACTTGCATGAAATCTTCCAATTGTGAATGCCTTTTCCTTATAAGAATTTGCAGTGAATCTCTGGAAACTTGCTAAGTCCCCAGGGGGATAAGAATTCACAGATCTAACTAACCCTGAGGGTCATGTTATCACACAGATTAACTATTCTCAACCAATTTCTGAAATGCATTAGGCAGTTAAGGCTTTCTATCAACATTAGTAATGTGTACTTTCTTTTTCTACCTATTTGTCCTTAAATATATTTATTAGGTCCCTGACACTCAGGGGGCCTCTTTCCTATTATTAATCAGCTTCTCACATGTCCCTGAAGCATCTCTATTTCACATTTTCAGCTAATTATTCTTCTAATTATTCCTTTTTAATGGAGTCAGTACACAGTACCACTAATATTAATACATAGTGCTACTCCACAACATTGTATCTGTAAAAATAGTATCAATAAGTATATTTTTTCAACCCAAACAAAGTTTTGAATTTTGTTGAATGGAACAAGGGATGTAATGTTTCCCAGAAGCTGTGTTATAGACTTGATAAATAAGGGCAGGAAGTAGGAAGTCACTGAGAGTCAGATACATCAGAATGAGGACTTTTATAATATCTATGTCTGAGATAAGGCTTCTCCAAGTTAAATTGATATATACCACAGACAATGGCTGTATATAAAAGAACACTTGGAGTCAATCCCATTATCTGGCTATTTTCAGGAGAGTAAAGCCTCACAAAAGGGTTGCCTATGAACAGAAAGCTGGAGGAGACTTCCTCAGTCATTGAGTCCCATCTCCTGTTCATACAGGCAACCATATCATGAAATGCCCAAATTATCTATCAAACTGCTCTGATGAAAGCAAATAAGTGCTTGTTTTGGGGTTGGTCTGGGTTTTTTTTTTTGGCTGGATGGTTTGGGAATTTGTTATGTTCCAAAGCCTCCCTATTCTGATGGTTTAGGGCTTCCTTTTAGTTCCCAGGTATTCCTGGTTCATTTATATCCACTTCCTCTTATGCCAACACTGTCCTATAATTCCTAACCTGTAAAGTGAAATACCAGCTGCAGGACAAACTGAACTTGCTGGCCCTGTGGTGAGGAACAGGTCGAAATGCCTCTGGGTACAAAGAGTTTGAAGGTGCCTGTGAGGATGGCCCAGGTGACCCTCACCCTTCTTTTGAGGGAAACATCCCTGAAGAAAAGTGTTTCCTTCCCAAACAGCTAGGGCATAAATATTTTTCTGTTTCAGAAAGCTTCTGCAAAACTATAGTCTGCTCTTACACCAAACCATTTAATAAGTTTAATTAAATGGAAGCTTATGATAATTAAACCAAAAGCCTAAGGGCCCTGTTCTGTGAGGACTAACTCCTTGCATAAGACCAATTTCCATATAATTTAGACAACAAAATAGCGGAACAGTACTCTCCCATCTAATTTATATGAAACTGGTAATCTCCAAACCTGATTTATATTACCCTGTAAACATACTTCTTGTATCTCAGCAGAACCTCCAGAACAAGTATTAAAGCAGAAGAGAAATAAAAGCTTTTTAAAAGGGAGCCCCACTTTAAAAAAGCAAAGCAAAACAAAAAATAACCAACCAAGAAACCCTGAACGTGCAAATTAAACCATAATCTGATAAACTCTGCATGAAGATCAAATATCCTTAAACAAATTCTTTAACATAGCGGGTACTTGTAGGTTCTTCTTTCATAACAAATTTACATATTTACTACTTCTGGGTGTTTTCTTGAACTAGTGTTTGTGATCAATGCTAGGCAAAAACCCACACTCCTTATTTTGAAACTCCTTACCGTCTCCCCGAGTGTCCCAAAGGAACGATACCGTGCATTATCTCCTCCGCCACCTGTATTTTTATTGCACTTCAAAACAAAGCTCCAGCACTACAAAGAATCAATGGGGCCTGATTCTTCACTTCCTTACTCCAACCATGCACAATCTCACTGCAGACAAAGCCATTCCTCCTGCTTACAGCAGACACGGTGGGAAAGCCCCCAGCCCTCCCTAGCAGCTTGACAGGACAGCAGATTTTGGTCCTCTCCCTAGTCTCTCCTGCAGACACGGGCATGAGAAACACAACACACATGGAAGGAGGATGATGACCCTTCCTGTTCTCCTCTGCCCCCCTGTGCATCACAGCTGATAACAGATCTTGGTGTTTGGTCACTTTACTGCGCAGGATTCTCTCTTTGGGGGGAAGATTTATGTTTTGTTTCACTGGGTTATTTTTAAAGCAACTGGAATTGGTGGGTTCTGGCTCAGAGAGGTCGATTTTTGTGCCAGTTCCTCTCCAAAAGAAAGCAGTGGGCAAGAGGAAACACTGAGGAAAGCTGTAGGTCTGATAGTTGCAGAAAAGGTGAAAGCATTGTTGTGAAGAGGCTGGACACCAAATGCTGCTGTGCATAGCTACTCCCTATTAGATGCTAGTGATTAATTGCTCAGGGTTAGGAGATAACCAGGTCAGAGCCTTATGAAATACACACTTCCCACTGACAGTCAAATAGTAGACACCCATATCTAAAGTCTATTTGTAGAATTAGTGGGGAGGCACTGTCCCTTATACCATAAACGAGTTGATCATTACAGTTTATAATGCTGATCCCTCAATTCCTAAACCTTACAGACACTGACAGACATAATTCTCACCTGTGGTTTTGCTTGCAGTGCAGAGCAAACACAAAACCCAGGGGTTAAAATCCAGCCCAGATGAGACAGAATTGTTCCCTGTAAGACAAGGCATCTGGAAGATCTCACCCTGTTGCTGACTGCCCTACCTATTTGTGGGCTTTGACCCAAGCACAAAGAGAAGCATTGCATCCTGAGGGTCATTTTTGACAGCACTGAACATGGGAACCCATTTTCTTTACAATCTTTAGAAGTGGCTGACAAAATATCTTAAGTATTCAAAATCTATGACCTTTTCCTCCAGGCAGAGACTTGGTCATGGTGATCTATGTCTCTGTGGCCCTAAGGCCAGATTAATACACGGCGTCCCCCAAACCACCTGCAGGCTGGAGCTGCCAGGGAGGAGATGTCTGACTGCTCAAGGGCCCTCACCTGGGGAAGCTGGCCAACCCTGCACTCAGCAACTGCATTTGCAAGTATGATTCAAAGTCTTCTTAATTATTGGCGTTTAAAGCCTAAAATAGTAGGAAGCCAGACTCTGTGACAAGTTTGAGGCTCAAAATGTAAGTGTGCTCTTTGTTTTTTATGTAGATTTAAAAACAAATAAATAAATCAATAAATAGAGATTGTCAAAAGCAGAAGTGGAAGGGTTGCAATAATTTCCTTATATTATTTCTCTAGCAAGACATCATCACTTGCCTCATTGCATGCTTCCCAGGTTTATGCCAGATGGCACAAATACTAGCATTTTTCAGAGTAGTTAACTCCCTACTCTGTATTGAAGAACTTCTTAATATCATTAGCAAGTTTGCCTTTTCTTAACCTAACTCTTAAATTTTTAAGATTAGAAATGTTCTTGGAGTAGACAAGCACATTAGAACCTAAACCCATTGTAAATTTTTTTCACCCGAACCTGAGCTGGTCTGTACCCCAAAAGTCCTCCTCTCTTTTATTATGAAATGGAGTACACCAGATCCAGGTGTGCATTGAAATGGATCAGACACCCCAAAGCTCCTGGAGGGCTTTTAAACAGTGGATCCAGTTTGGACAGATTACTGGATTCCAATAATGTGATGAGTTCCAGAATAACTGAGATGATTCCAGACTAGGGGAAGGTACAGAGGAATAGGAAGGGTATTTGAAGCACTTGTGTGAGGCTGGGGAAGAAATTTGGGTGCATGAAAGGGAATTAGGGGAGGAAGATGAGGTGAAGATCAGAGATGTGATGGTCTCCAGTGGTACCTTCTGCAACTCCACTGAGCCCAGCTCACATGAAAATTGTTACACCTTTGGATGCAGTGCTGCACATTACAGATGTGGCATTAAACCTTCTGCACCCATCATGAGAAATATTTATATAACTTTATTGTAAGCACACTTCTGTAGTGACCTGAGCTGGATTTTCATTCTTTTAAACACATTCATGGTTAAGAGGAATTTTCTGCTCCTGAATTTGCAAGCTTTAATCCATAAAACACAAAAAAATATTCCATGTTGCTGAATATATGGTCCAAGGATCACTCATAAACCCTATAGAGAGCAAAAAAATGTATTTGTATCTCAGTTAAAAAACTCAGACAAGAAGTCTTCATATTTCTACCATGTTTTGCTGATGATGGAAAGTCCACATTTTATGCCAGGCCCTTTGTAAGTGTATATAACTCTCAGGGACATCGAAAGTATCTCTTCCCTCTAACACCAAGTCTGAATTTGGCCCATATCATTTGTTAAATGGCTCAGAAAAAAAACTGATTTATCTTAACAGAGCAAAGTAGTCTGATACAGATAAGGAAAGGGAGCAGAGAGTGAAAAGAGATGTACAGAACCGAATTTCTGGGCAAAAAGCAGCCCTGGTCACAACCTACCTAGCTACAGGTCTCACCATCTGGTTTCAGACATATTTACATTGTTAGTGTAGCAAGTAAGGAAAAGAATATGTCATCCTAGTTCACATGCAGCATCAAGATTCCAAAGTCCCATGATAAATAATGGACAAAGGTGCAAAAGTACGATTCTGTTTGTCCTGGGCCTCCTGTTAGGGACGTGTGAGGGACGAGGGGCACGGTGCTGCCGCGGAGCTGCCGACTGCGCCGGCGTGGCAAGGCAGCAGCGCCCAGGTGGTCACTTGGCCAAACACCCCCATGCCACTGGCCAGCCCCGGTCCCAGCGTGCTGAGCTGCTCGTCATGGGAAGCATCTCGCATTCCGGCACCTCGCACACACGCAGCCTGTTTTCTGGGACCTTGTTACCTTGGTGCTATTTTACACTTCCTTCCCAAAAAGCTTCAAAGTCTATTTTTTTAACACATATTTATTAAAACTTTCTCGCACTATCCAAAAGAAATTTGAATGGCCGCTCCAAACCCCGCTGCCTAATGACTGCCAACTTGCTGAAGAATGGAGGCAAGGGAGGTTTTACTTTGGGCGGGGGGAGAGAAAATAAAGAGAAATCGGCCCAGCTTCAAAGGGCGCATTTCCATAATTGCCCTGTAACTTTGGCAAAATAAATCTGAAGGGCTGAGAAAAGCACAATCTCTCAGATGAGTGCACTACAAAAGCCCCAGAGATCCCCAGTCCCACTTGTTACTATTCTAATTCAGTGAGAGAATTCGGTCCCTAACCTCAGCAACAAAAGCCATGAAATCACCGTCCTCCCATTCCGATAGCCCATTCCCAAAGAATAAGACCTTATCCAGCCTTTGTCTCCATCCTGCCCACAGACACTCAGTACAAGTTAGGATAGCATTAGGTGGAAGAACAATGGCTCGAGGTTTTTCAGACTGGCAATTTAAACCCTCGGTCTCTGGTTCTGGGTTGAAAATGTGTGTGCTCCTACATAGCTGGGGGAGGTGGGGTCTGTTTCTGACTTGTTTTGTGATCACAAGAAGACTTTTTTGTAGTTTATATGTAGTTGAATTTCCATATGATCTGTCTGTCTAAACTTCCCAGATGAATCGTGCACATTTGAGTTATAAAGTATATTTCTTTGAAAAGGTGAAAATACCCTCCACAATTTTTCCTAGGATTTAATGCTTGTCCTCAGCAGTACACAGGCTATTAAAAAGAGAAAAAAAAAAAAAAAAAAAAGGTAATTATAAAAGTAATTACAAATAAAAATTTAATGAGAAAGTGTCTAAAATGGCTTTGCTGGCAAGGTCGCAGTCCCAACTTTGCAATTCCTTGATGAAAAAATGACTGCTGAATGAGAATAGTAGGTCTTTTACAGCAAAGGCCCAATCTCCCATCATTTGGCCCCTCTCTGACTTTTTTATTTTCTCAATAAGACGAGCTTTTGTGGCGATGTTCAGTATGGACAATCAGGACAGCCTTATAAAGGGATTGAGAAGGGCATACAAAGGGCTGCGGCAGCATCAAAGCGAGCCCGGCAGCACAATAGAGATGACATTTTTACATCCCAGGGCTGGGGCGGGCAGGGACTGAATACTGTGTCCACAGCAGTGTCAGTAAACAATGAGCAAAGTGGGAAAGGGGTGAAAACACAAGTCAAAATCTTTTTATTGAAGCCCCCTACACATTCATTGGGCATTTTCAGCCCTGCATTTGAAAGCTTTTCCATTTACTTACTCTCTGGATTCCCCTATTTAACTAACTGACTGATGATGGCTCCATTTTGATATCTGAAGAAAAGAATGGGAATTCTTCCTGAAGTGAATATATTATTTCATGAGATTTAATTGTGTTTTACTGGCAGTAAAGAAAATATTAGCTGTGTGGTGCTGTTCTTAAAGGAACACTGCCATCTTTAACACCACATTTAAGACCTCTGCTTAAGAAACCCCAGCCTTACCTGTCGTACTAGTCCTGCCTGTGGTCCTTGGAAGCAATGTTTTTCTTTTAGTTTACCAGTTCCCTGAATTTAGGTTTGGTTGCTTGGGGTTTTTGAATAACAAAACCAGGCTGGACTCCTGTTTAGCTGGTTTCTCATTCCATTTCTTGTACCCAAGCCCAAGGTCTGGGTGTAGTTCAAAGTACCAGTACAGAAAGTTTAAAACTGGAGGATTTAACTCTGGTCATTTAGACAATTCAGGTAATCTCAGTAACCACTCCAGATGCAGGAGGGCAGGTATGAGCACTGAAATTTTCTTTTCTGCACATTTTTCCCCTGTAATTGCACAGAAACATTTCTGTTAGTATCAGGGTATGATTTAGCACAGCAGAGGAAATCTGCCTATCGAGCAAACATTTCTGGCATTGTGTTCTGCAGGAATCACTTGCAAAAGTCTCCATCTGAGAAGATCGGCACTGGTGCCGCTGTTCAATAGCCATCTCAAGTGTCCTTTTTCATTAAATTATTTTGGAATGGGGCTGGTCTAATCTCCTAGTGAAGCTTTATCTTTCTTGGAAGCAAGTTAGACTGTAACAGAGAAAATCAATGTTTTACTCCTTGTATCTAATTTCACATTACATCTATGTTTTTAGGCACTTAAATTTTACTGCTAAGGTATCTTGAGTATTGCAAAGTCCAGTGTGAATTATACTAATGATCGCTGAGAAATCCAATAGAGTGAGTCATATAGTTGAGAAAGAGATATTTTATTTTCACTGTTTTGCTTGAAAATAAGAATAATACTTATGCATTGAAACCTCAGGTTTATGCATACCCAGTAAGTAATTTTATTCCAGCCTGGCTAGCTGGCCTACTGACATGCATTTCCACCACTGCTAAAAATAATGAGGAATCCGAGTGACACACATTTATGGCTAGGAGTGCCATCAGATCCCTTGACCTAATTGAGCATGCCTACACACCTTAGAGTGTTTTGCATAACCAACTTAGACAGCAGGAACATTTCCAACCAGATTGATTGACATATTTTATTTCTAACTTAAGCTTAATCAGGACCAAGAATGATTCATTTATACCTTTCAAACTTTAGGAATTGACACAGGAGACAACCAAGCTGCAGACTCCAGTGTAAGCAATCACGCAAAGGAAAAAAATATAGATTTATATATTTTAATATATAGTCTACTTAGCTGCTGTGGTTGATGTAATAAAATTAATTACCTGGTAAGGGTGAGTTACTTTATTTTATAAAATAAATGTCAAACTAGATTTTTTGCAGGAAAGGTTCTGTCCCAAATCCCTCCTCCACTAAGGATTTATCTGAAGTCATGCACCAAATGTAGAGCTATTGTAAGGTGCAGTTTGATTTTTTCAGGAACCAGACGGACAAGAGATCATCTCCCAGCAATAACCACATTGACTCTCAAATTGGAAGAGTTTCCGGCTTTTAAGGTGTAAAGTACCTTCAAACAAATATCAGCGTTTCCACGTGCCATGCCTTAAACAGGAACAAAGCCTAATAGAATAGACTGTAATAAAAGTGCTATTTCCAGCATGTGTGTATGTGGCTGCTCTACGCTGCAAATGTCCTTTAGCACTTTTTAACCATATTCTCTAGTGTGTCAGCAAAGAGACTCCATCAGAGTATTTAACATTGCTGGGAGCAAAGGAATAAAGTGGAGTCACTGTTGATTATTACTCATTAGCCACAAGGACATCCACTTAACATGTGAATAAGTGAATGACACCATGTCCTAATGGAAATGGCCTCAGTGTACCTTTAAGCAAAATGTTGTTTAATATCTTCCATTTGCTGAATAGTAAAGAGGCCTGTTGGACATGCACAGCTAGCAAGCGGCCATTGTTGCTTTGTTCCAATTTCAGCATTTAATAAAAAAAGATGTTGTCTTGACTGCAGAAAAGCTGGGCCTCAAAACCCTGGGTGGCAGCACAGGCTTGTTCTCATCCTGCAAATTTAGAATTTCACTGGCATCCTAAAGGGTTAATGCCCATAAAGCAAATGAAGCCTTAGAAGGTACATGTTCTTCATTATTCTGCTTTACATTCAAACATATAAAACAAAGAACATCTGATATCTTTATTGGTTTTCTTAGATAAAACACAAGCAAGCTATAAGCCTTAATTTTCTTATTACCATTTGTTAACAAGGAAGATAACACTCTCAAAAGTACTTGATTAGGGCTCCCTTTGATTTGTATCTTGTTATGATTACCAGGGCATATATTTTTGTATTATTACTTTAGTACACTGATAGTTCGGATCAAAGTGATAAAAAGAGGTATTTTAAAAGTGTAAATATTAACCATACAGGTAAACCACATAATCTGAACAGCATCTTGAACACTGACATTCTGAAATACACACTGGGAAACCAGTCATAGCTGAGATACACATTCCTATCTGGAAAGCTGGTCGTCTGAGATGGAGGAGCCCTTTTGCTCCCAAACCCTTTCAACAGCAACTTACATACTTGGTATTTTATATTTTTTTTTTGATACATTATAACTACTGAGGATATAGGATTGAAGATATTTGCTATATCACATATCTAAATTCTCGTGATAAGAATCCAGACCACATAGATCTGTTCTTACGGGAATAAACCAGTTTTAACTGTCTAAGGAAAACAACGGCACGTGCATCAGCTAACGTGAAAGACTGGGGAGGGTATTTTAATGCACGTTCTGATGCCTGATTGTGAAAATTGTGCTGGAGCTTTTCCTTGCTCTTGTGATTTGCCTGCATAACAGCTCTCTGCTCTGGAGGTGGCTCAGTGCTGTTTCCCAGCTCCCAGGGCTTTCTGCTGCCTTATCCCGGGCCGTGATGGGCACTTTGGCTGCGATGAATGGGGACCCTGACACGGCCCGCTACGCCCGGCCGGCCGCTCCCACCAGAACTGGGTCTGACAAGTTGGAAGTCTCTTTCTACTGCCTCCTCCACCTCCTCCTCCTCCTCCCACTCCTCCTCCTTTTCCTCCGCCTCCTCGTCCTCCTCCTCCTCCACCTCCTCCTCCTCCTCGCCGACGCTTCCTCCGGCCGGCCCCGCGCAGACAGGGAGCGAGCGGGAGATGATTACATCAATCAGTGTCAGCTCTGGGAGCTGTGATTTATGAATATGCATAATGAGCTCTCACCTTTGAGAAGGACTAGCTAGGGAGATAATTGATTAGACAGGAAAAGAGCAGCCAACAGAGAGGGAGAAGGGAGAGGGAGGCCTCTGTGCTGTCTCAGGCAGGCCTGGCTGGGGCTCCAGCGAGGCTGTCAAACTGAGAGAGATTTCTGAAAAAAACAAAACAAAAAAAATATGCGTCGGGTTTTTAATGTTTTGTTGAAACACGCATAACAAAATGTTTCCTCACAAAATTAATGGGAATTTTCTCCACATTAGGGAAGCCAGGCAGGCACAAAGGCTGCTTTCCCCCTGCAGGGAAACCAAGTTCTCACTTCCAGAAGCCAAAGGAGCAGCTTTCCCATGGCTTCCACGCTGCTGTTGCAGAAGCATCCCCATGGTCAGAGTGAAGGGAGAGGGCTCTGCAGGAACAGGGAGCTGAGGGCCTCTGTGCAAAGGCAAAGGAGCCTTTAATGGAGGTAGAAAGCTGGGGATGCAATTGTTTTCCCATCATGGTTGCATTATTTTCTTCCATCCCCTTTAAGCATCTGTCTGGCCGCTGTGTGAAAGTTTCTATGGAAAACCCACCAGGATGCCCAGAGGAAGGGGATGTGGAAATTTGCCTCTAGCTTTCTCTCCCCCCACCCCTCCTATTTTGGATGCCATTAATCTTTTTTTTTTTTTTTTTTTTTTTTTTTTTTTTTTTTTTTTTTTTTTTTTCTTCCCTCAGCAAGAATTGGCTAAGGAAAAAGAGAGATACAAAGTGCAGAGAGACTGGATAAAATTTACATGAGAAACGATCTGTTTTCTTACCCCCACCCACAGAGATTCCCCCATTTCAGGAGCCTGTCGGAGCGAGAGTGGGAACAGTTCCTGGCAGAAAGACAGAAGCTGTATGGGTCTGTAAAGAGGCAAATGCTGTTTCTAGGGTGAGCTGTGGCCAGAAAGGACATATGGGGAAAGGAAGAGGACGCAGGGGGGGAAAAAGCAGTGATCACAACACTGCCACAAACTCTGTGGGTCCCTTCCCTGGCCTCCTTTGCTCCCAGCCATTACTAACAGCAGCCAGGGAGGCTGCAGGGCAAACCAGGAGAGGGGTGTCCTCTCCTGGTATGGAGAGTATTAATTGTGAAACATTAAAACATTATATAAAAACGTGTATATACATGCACACATATAGTGTAAACATATATATAAATCTTATCACTTACAAACGCCTAGGATTTAAAATGTAGTTTATCGGTCTAGTGCAACCCAATCCTATAAATAATACATTCCTATCACTATGACCTCAAAATGTCAATACCGCACAGCCCTGCACATTTGCATATCTTGTACTGTCTAAACTTGAAGCATGTCAGCTATGTGCTTCTGTTTGTACTTTAACTTCATTTTAACTCTTGCTTCCTAGCTCTGAGCACCCTCCCCCTCTGCGGGGTCTGTCACCAAAACGAGAAAAGCACTAGCTATTTAATCACCAGCACTATAATTATGCCGTTTCCAAGACTGTAAGGAGAGGACAGGTAGGGGGTAGAGAATGAAAAGCTTGGAAACAAAAGCAGGAGGGAGCCGGCTCACAAGCTCTACCTGCCCGAGCTGCCCCTCAGCCGGGGGTGGATGAACACGGCCATCGGCGGCTGCACGGAAGGGGAAGGGAGGAGGGAGCAGCCCTCGCCCTCCTACCAGCACTCCCCTTGGGATGGTTTCCGAGCGGGAAGAGATCTTTCCCGGATTGGGCCGATTTCCAGCACCTTGCCGGGGAAGCGAAGTTACAAGTTTTGGAGTCGGCGGCTCCCGGGGCGAGGTGCGCAGAGGCGCAATCGGCAGCTCCCGGCGCCGGGAGGCGGCGGTCGGGCCCGGGGGCGGCGGAGCGCACAGCCCACGGGTCCGAAGCGGAGCGGGGCTCCCCCCGAGGCTCGCCGCTCGGTGCCCCCGTTCCGGCCGCTACCTCCTGCCCGAATGCCAAGCCCCGGGAGCGGGGGGGACGCCCCAGCCCCGTCGCTTTGGGCAGCTCCCCGCTCGGCGGCACAGAGAGCCTGCGGCGAGCACCCTAAAACTGACCCCCGGGATGCGCGAAAGCAGGAGGGGAGGGGGCGACAGAACTGCGCTGCCGACCCGCGGCGACACCACCGACCCCCGAACGGTCCTTTCAATCAACCGCCCCTCGGCTCCGCGCTGCCCTGCGCTCCGCGGGGGTGCACCAGGGGTTAATAGCGGCACCCGGTAATACGCTCCGCGGGGGCGATGGATCATCTGCCGGCCTCCCCCGGAGCCGCGCACCGAGCCGCGCACCGGGCGGCGGCGGCGCCTGCAGGGGGCGCTGCGGCTCCAGCGATGTCGCCGCCGCCGCAGGAAGCGCGGCCCGGCCCGGCCCCGCCGCTGACCCGGCCCGGCCCGGCCCGGCCCGGCCGCCCGCGCTCCGCCCGAGCGGGGCCGCGCAAAAACAGCAAAACACACCGGGAGCGGGGCGGGACCACGCGAGGAAAACAACCCGAGAAGGGGGGAAGCGAGAGTGTAGTCAAAGTGGCAACAGTTTATTTATTAGCCAAAAATATATACTTTCTTGTACAATTTGGTTCACACATATGTACATTTTTACGGTATGTACAAAAACAAACAACAACAACAACCCAAAAAAAAAAAAGGGGGGGGAAACACGTAATTCTCACTGGACTTCCGAAAAAAAAAATCTCACAGCTCAGCTAACCCAGGTGATAGTACAGAAGCGGGTATTTTTTTCCTTTTGAGTTTTAATATACGGACATGCTTACAAGTTGTAACTATACAGAGATTTTTTTACAATCATTACAACAACAATAAAAAATTAACTATGATGATGAGAGCGCCGATAGAACCATAGCGGCGTCAAGTTGGTTCTGGGGCCTGGGAAAAAAAATGACACAAAAAAAAAAAATTTAATAGGCTTTCTAATGAGCTTGGGCTGGCACAATATTTCTAACTGCAGGTAGCTCTGGTTTTGTTGTTGTTGTTATTATTTTAATAGATTTATAAATATAAAAAGTTTTCAGAGTGACTTGTAAATGTATTTAGCTACGAAAACACGGCGGGCCCGATCCCCGTGGTTTCAATCAATCAAAAGGGTAATTGGTTTCTCATTGAAACTGAGTGACTGCTACGCCAAATTTGGGACGGCAAGGCTCAGCCTCTTCAGCTTTCATACTCTGAATGGGTTTTTTGTTTCGCTTTCATTATCATTAATATTATTTTTATTTTTTATTTTTTTTAATATATATTTTATTTTACTATTTTCTGCTGCCTCGGTGCCTCTCCCCCCAGCAAAGCGACAGCGGCGGGTGGCGATCCGCTCTGCGGGGAGCTCAGGGATGTGCTCCCGGCCCGGGGGCGACCCGCGCCCGGGCTCCGCAGCCTCGCAGACCGAACGCTCCCGAGAGCAGCTCGGCCTGCCCGCGGGAATCGCTCCTGGGGGCCACAACGGAGAGCAGCAAAGAAAATATATAAACAGAATAACCCACCAAGCACGCAGAGGAAGAACAAAAAACCGCCCTGGAAAGGGAACCTAAAGAAGCGGAGAAAATAAGCTAACCATTTACAACTGCCTCCATACATCCCGAGGAGAGGGAGGGAGCCATCTCTTACCGCCTCTGCACTGGCTGGAAAGCTGTCTTTAGTAACTTTTTCTCTACTTCCAAGGCACTAGATCGATCTAAAAAGAGAAGGGGGGGGGAAAAAAAAAAAAAAAGCGTTCCTTTTTAGCCCCCGTTTTATTCATCCCATCCCTGAATTAAGCCTCGAGATTTAAGCTCATTTCTCAGCGAGTTCCAAATACGACAGACACAACGACTGCTCTGCTTGCAGAGGTGACCGTCAGAGAAAACACACTGACCCCGGAGCGAGCCTGACCTGGCAGCCGGGTCCTTCCCGCAAAAGCGACAACAGCAACAAAAATTATCTCCGTTGGAGAAAGGTAATTCTCGGGGATCGAGACTACCCCGGCCAGG
>NC_031780.1:10321909-10322931 GCF_001522545.3 Parus major | reverse complement strand
GGCGGCGGCGGGGGGGGCGGCGGAGGCGGCCCCCAGCCCCAGCAGGTGGGGAGTGTTCAGTAAGGCCAGCGGGTGCGGGGGGTGGTGGTGGTGGTGGTGGGCCGGGAATGCGCGGTTGGTCCAGTTGGGGAACTTGCCCAGGGGGCAGGAGGAGACGAGTCTGTGGGGTGGCGGGGTGGGCAGCGGCAGCGGCTGGGGGGCGGCCGCCGGCGGAGAGCCGCCGCCAGGAGACTTGCGGGGGTTGTCCGGGCTGGTGGCCGTCTCGGCCAGCGACCAGATCTTGGGTTTCGGCAAAGCGCCGGCCAAAGCGCCGTCCGTCGGGGAGGATGCGGTGGAGGAAGAGGCAGAGGAAGGGGGAGAGAGGTGGGGCGGCGGCGGCGGGAGCGGCGGCTTGAGGGGCTCCGGGCCGACGGGTGCGGCCGTGGCGGGCAGCTCGCACTTGTGGTGGTGGTGATGGTGGTGGTGGTGGTGCAGGTGGTGGTGGCGGAGGTGGTGCTGCTCCCCTTCGGAGGCCTTGTCGTAGCGCTCCTCGGAGCCGGGCAGGTCCTCAAAGCCTTCGGATCCCTCCGAGTCCGTCTTGGAGTCAGAGTGCAGGAGGTCGGCGTCCTGTAGATCGTCCTCCAGCTCGTCCTTGTTGCTTTCGATGTTCTCGGTGTCGATGTTCTCGAGGTCGATCTCCTCCTCGTCCTCCCTCTTGTCCTCTTCCCCCTCGTGGTCGCTCCCGTAGGAGTTGCCCTCCTCGTCCGTCCTGCTGCGGGGAGCCCAGGTCATTTTGTTCTCCTTCTTGAGCCGCCGCCGCGCGTTGGCGAACCAGGTGGAGACCTGGGTGAGGGTCATCTTGGTGATGATGGCCAGCATGATCTTCTCGCCCTTGGTGGGGTAGGGGGGTAAACCAAACCAAGAGTAACCCAGACTGCCACACCAGCTGAGAGCAGCAAAGAAAATATATAAACAGAATAACCCACCAAGCACGCAGAGGAAGAACAAAAAACCGCCCTGGAAAGGGAACCTAAAGAAGCGGA
>NC_031780.1:10312399-10321864 GCF_001522545.3 Parus major | reverse complement strand
GCGTTGGCGAACCAGGTGGAGACCTGGGTGAGGGTCATTTTGGTGATGATGGCCAGCATGATCTTCTCGCCCTTGGTGGGGTAGGGATTTTTCCGATGCTCGTTGAGCCAGTATATGTGTGCGCGGCGGGGCCGGCGGCTGCCGGGGCCGGTCCCCGCGACCGTCAAAACCCCGGGCGGAGCGGGGGGACGCTGCGGGGCCGCAGTTCCAGCCCTGCCCCTCTCCGGCGGCTCTCCGGGGCAGGGCGGCGATAGCGCCCGTCTCTCCCCTGACAGCCCTCCCGGCGTCTTCCCCGGCTCCCCCCGGGCCGATCCCCAGCGCGAACCGAGCGCCCCGGGGAGCGAGCGGCGAGCCCCGGGGACCTCTTACCAGCTGCGGGAAGATGGGCAGCTCTGCGGCGTAGGGCAGGAAGGCTCCGTAGCCCTGGGCGGCGGCGGCGGCGGCGTAGGGCGCGCCGTACATGGAGGAGAGCACGTTGGAGAGGGTCCCGGACGGGGCCAGCTCGGCGCCGCCGCGGGAGCCGCCGCTCCCCGGGCGCTCCGCCGGGTAAAGCGGCCTGATGTACTGGTAGCCCAGCTGGGGGAAAGACATGGTGGGGGAGCGGGGTAGGGGAGGGGGGAGGAGGAAGAGGAGGGGGGGAGACGAGAGGAAGAAGGGAGAGAAAGGGAAGAAAGTAGCAGGGCCGGGAGCGGAGGAGGGAGCCGGGTCGCTCGCCCTCGCCGGCCGCCCGCACTTTCAGCGCCTCCCGCAAACTCCGGCAGACATGGGGGGGGAGCCGGGGGTGCGCGGAGGCCGCGGGCTCCCTCCTGTCCTCGGCCGCCGCAGTAAACGATCCGATCGCTTCTTTCTTCTCTCACTTTTCCTATTGATCTGAGTGGACCCAGGTCAGGTCCTAACAGATTGCCTGAGATTATTGGGACTCTGGGCTCTGATTGACATTTCTAGTCTCTCACAAGCCCCTCCTATTTCTTTTAAGTCTCTCTCTCCCTCTGCCTCCCTCTCTCTCTCATGCCCAGAGCTCGCTCTCGCCGGGTTTGTCACTAGCTGCTTTCCCCCCCCCCCTTTTTTTTTTTCTAAATCTGTTTACTGACGTCGCGATCTTTTATTTGAGTTGCTTTCAAATCTCGTTTTAGCGATCGCCAATCAGTCGTGTGTTTTACAAAGGTTTAACCCTGCCTCATGGTATTCTAATTATATAGAGATAGATTTAGATATAATTTCTCCCTTAGCCCCCCCTCACCCAGAGCGTAGGAAGCCAGGGTGTCATTTGTGAGCAGTACACGAGAGGGACAGGGAAAAGTTGTGACATTTAAAAATAAAGGCTCACACCAACACCATCCCCCAGTTCCCCTTCTCAGGTTTTTAGATTTACAAGCTTTCCTTGCCCAGATAAATTTTGTTTTCTTTATTAAGATATTCCCTTATTCCCTTCCCCCACTCTGGCCCTTGCGAATATTGCACCTCCTAATACAGATTTAAAAGTCTATTGCATTTTTTTAAATTTGCATTTCCAGAACTACCTCGAAAATTTTCCTAATGTACTGGATCTTTAAGGGGTTCTCTACATTTTGTCTGGGCTAACAGTGCGCAGATACAGTGGAAAAGCTAAGTTAATTTTCCTCCTAATAAGGGACTTCAAAGAGTTGTAGGTCACAATTTTACATCAAAGGCAGAAAAGAAGGCAAATTAAAATCTTAACAAAGGAGAGACGGGAGCAGCCCTCTGGGCCATTAGTAAATAAGTGGTGTGAAAAAAGGGACAATGACAGGCACTGGAATTAAACTCATTAACACCTTTTTGTCTTGGTGCGAAATCTCTAATTAGGAAATTTATGATCATTTTGCTTATTCCCTCTGTTCTGAATCACTACAAGGCTAAGAAGGAAGTACCTGGTACGTGCAACATTTGCAAAGGGAGCAGTGGCACGGGTTTGTAAGGAGCCATTGGGAAGGAGTCAAGATACGGTTTAATTACAGAATAGGGTTTGGGGTTTTTATGATCCACACATTTTAAATTACGGTTTGGATTTTGTTATTGATGTTGTTGTTGCTGCGCCCCCCCCCCCCCCCTTTTCCTTCTCTGAAACCAGCATGAGTTGCAATTTAGCCTTTTAAGAGTAGTTAAAATACAGTTCAATCACGGCGCGTCTTTGGCAAGCGCCGGTGCGCCCTGCTCCGCTGCTGCGGCCAGAGGAAGAGCCTGGGCTGGAACCTAAAAAGTTCACACAGCCTGTGGGGAGAGGAGAGCTGAACCTGCTAGCGTTATCTACTTTTTAAAATACTCCGTGTTTAAATAAAACAAAAAGTTTGAAAGGTCTTTTGAGGAGTTGCGGCTGAAGGAGAGCCGTTTAACCGTATTCCACTCTCTTCCTAAATACTCTCTGGATTTACTGCCTTTAAAATATGATTTAGGTACAATATAACTACTGTGCCCACAGTATGGATTTTTATAACTACATTTCTTTAAAAATGAAATTCATGTCAGATTATGCAGTTAAAGGAATCGACCTTGATAGCTTGCTATAATAAAACTGTATCAGCTTGTAATAAATGCGGATTATAGCAAAGCAAGCTCCAGAATTAAAATTCCCTGAATCAATATATGAAAATCTGTAGGAAACATCTCTAATCGTATTAAGTTCATCTTTATAGCATTTCCTATCTGCTAATCTAGTGCAAAACAACTCTGGGTTGGAGGATTTTATTTTCTTCTATTCAGCGTTGGTGCTTTTGATAGTACAAAGCAAGGGAGATAAAAATATTAAATTCAGTTATAGGTTTATTTCCTTTTTACTCAAAAGTAAAACAGGCGGCTAACGCCACGTCCTGATGTACTTTAAACTTTTCTGCAGAGGCAGCGCCTGCTGGGGCGACGCGATGTCGAGGGGGTCGGGGGAGAGTTTGGGTGCAGACAACAACTTTTAAAAATATCTACTTCGGAGAGAAGAGGGGCGGATGTGACACTTGGGATTGCCGATCGGTAGCCGTTTGATGCGGTCGTGCTCGCGGCTCTGGTGTTACGCGGCCACGGGGGTACACGCGTGTCCCACAAAACCGGACCCGTCTTTTTGTGGCTGCACGTCTGGCGCGGAGTGTCAAAGCTGGCGGGATTATTTTCTGATTTTTAATCAACAGCACAATCAATACGATTTCGTCCCCGTGGGAGCCGCCGGCAGCGGTGCTGGTGTGGGGACGGCCGGGGGGTGTCCCCGGAGCCGGGAGGGGGCTGCCGCGGGTAAGTGGCGGTGGGCAGCCGAGAGGGAGACAAGGGAGGAGAGAAATTTATGGGTGCAAATGGACCCAGGTCAGGGTGAGGGTGAGGGATGTTTTATTAATGGGAAAGAAACTGAGAGGAAGCATAGCTGTACCGAGTGGACAGGAGGAGAAATCTGTAAGGGATGCCATTCTTAGCTGAGAGGGAGGGAAAAGAAAGAGGAGAAGACAGCAAACGGTGGGGACGAGAAAGAGGAAAGGAGACGTCTTCCCAGGCTGCGGGAGCGATGCCCACAGCGAGAAGCGCCGCACGCCTCTGGCAGCGGGGGCCGGAGCGGGACGGGACGAGCGCGGGCCCAGGGGCAGCCGGTGCCGGGCCAGGAGAGCAGCTCGGCAGGGCCAGGCGAGCGGGAGGCGGCCACGGGAGCCGAGCAGGGAACGGAGAGAAGGCCGTTCCCCACGGACGAGGAAATAGCAGGGGAAGAGCGAAGCCGAGCGGGGGTCGCTTTGCCTGGCTGGAGCCGAAGGGAGATGAGAAGGAGAGGCTGGAGCCGGCCGGTCCTGCAGGACGACGAGGGGAGCGGCGGCGCGGGGCCCGACGGCCGCCGCCCCCGGGGAGCCGCGGCGGCGGAGCGCTCCTCGGCCGGCCAGACACGTGTCTCCTGGCCGGGACCTGTCAGAGCAGGGAGAGCGGGTCCTGATTTATCACCCGAAACACACACCCCCGCCCGCCCTCCCCCCGGCCTCTCCTCCCGCCTCTCCCGGTGGCTCACAGCATCGCCGAGTTAAAACCGAACCTCCCTCCGGCGGCCGCGGGGCGTCCCCGATCCCGCGGTCGGCTCTGGGGCTGCGGAACCGGACACCCTCCGTGGGCAGCATCGCACCCGCCCCGATGCCCCCGGGACCCTCCTCTCGGTTCTTGTCGCTCAAGCCCCGCCGCGCCCCTCTCCGCCAGGACACGGGGGACCGCGGGGACGGAGGTGGCCCTGGCCCCGGGGTGTCTGTCTCTGCCGCAGTGCCCGTCTGAGGAGCCGAAGGCTGCTCGGTGGAAGTTGTGGGAGAGCTGTAGGGAGGGCTGAGGGTTCAGGATGACTCTCGCGGGGTGCCGGGGTGCGGGCAGGGTGGGAGCTGCGCCGTGCCACAGCACACGAGGGACGGGACACAGCCACTGGGGAAAGGGGGGTAAACAAACAAGTGGGATTATGAGAAGGGAGGCAGTAAAACAAGAGTTAAAAAATAGAGGGAAAGATCAAAGCGCTGGGTAAAAGACTCTTCAAATTACACGTTTGAAGCTTTTCCATAATTCCAAGGCGACAGATAGATAACAAGCTGCACATTCCTTATCACATATGGAATCAATCTGAAAGGAGTCTCTTGATCAGAATCTGTTAATTGCAGTGACATTTGATTTGGAAAGAAAACACAATTAATGACCCTTCATGTTAAAACTGGGAAGAGGCCACTGACAATCCACACACTGCAGCCAACGTCAACTCAACTATTATTTGTTGCAGTAGTACTACTACTACTAGTAAACTACTAAAGGGAGACATTCTTCGAGCCTCCGCAACTGTTTTGTCTCTGTTCCCGTTGCATGTTTCTTCAGAAGGGGGAGGAGAATAGAAAGGGACACGAGTGCGTTCGTGCCTTTCCTTCAAGGTTTGGGGAGCTAAAATGATTAAGTACCTTGTCTGTAAATCTAATGACCTAAGGTGAGAAAAAAATACTTCGTCTTTTATTATTACCATTTGTGGTGAGCTTTACCAGGAAACAGCAGAACCCTTTTGAAATGGTAAATATATGTATCCATTTAAAACCCATTATTGCTGCGATTTTCCCAAAGAAAAATAAGGCAAATCTGCCCAATCTCATTTTCTAGCGCCCTCTGTCCACAGCTCCCCTTGGCTCGACCGCCCCTTCCCAGGCGCTGGGGCCGTCGAGCAGGGTGCTCTGGGTCCTGTGGGTGCGGGGAGGGCCGGCAGCAAGAGTGGGTGCTCCGCGGCTGTGAATGTGCCACGCGTTCTGTAATGTCAGGAGAGGAGCTAGCAACATTTTCAAAAGCTTTACTCTGTCATTAAAAGGTATTGGCTTTGTTTTAGAAGGGGGAGGGAGAGGTTCATTTGAAGGTTAGAAAGCATACACTTTAATAGGATCGAAGTGAAATTAGTTAATAAGAAAATGCTGCCCAGAAGCTCTTCGGGCTTTTAAGTGCTCTCCAGGCCATTTAGGGAAATTGAATAAGAACAGACTCCGGTACCTGCAGCCCCAACTATTATCTCCAGTTCTGAACAGAGGCGAGAAGGGAAAAATAGTGCCTGAGAGACCTGAAGTCCCGTACACCTCCTGCCAACCTATTTCCTCGAGAAATAATGCCCCCTTTCTGCTCACAGGCGTGTTCTCCTCCTGCTTCTTCCGCTTTTAAGCAGCTCAGGCTTCGGTGTGTACCACAAGGGGGTAAGCAAAGGTAAGGGGCTATTAGCAGATGCCGAAGGCTGCTGGGGCAGCTCTGAGCACAGTCTGGCTACCGCCGGGGCAAAACTGGCCTCTTGGTGGGTTTTTTCGCCCTTCCATTTCTCTGACTTTCCCCCCACCATTGTAGTGCTTTGTTGATTTACGTTCGGACTGTTGCCAGTAGGTCAGTATATTGTGTTACCCAACTTCCGATCTGCTCCCTTTCTCTCTGCCTTTAAACTTTATACTTTTTAGAGGTGTTAATAAAACCTTTCCTTTGGTAAATCGTTCATTAGAAACCCCACCGAAACCTGGAAAGACTTCAATAAAAAGAAACCTAAAACAAAACAGTGCTCAGGAGTGATAGGTTGGGAAAAGGCTTTTGTCCAAAAACGGCATAATTGCCGTGAATCTTAGGAAACATTAATCTTTATAGGAATTTGTGATTCATATCTGTGGTTTGACCGTTTAGGTGATTTACAATCTGTTAGTGCAATTCACTAATTTTATGCCAATATATTTTATGTGCCCAGTTAGATTTTCCATCGCCCATGGGAATGAGTGGCCGGTGCCTTGCCGGTGTCAGCGGGGCTCTGTGAGTCCGGCGGGGCCGGTCCCGGCGCTGCGCAAAGCTGCGGGGAACTTCTCCTCAGCCTTTTCCTCGTCTGCAGCCTCGGTTCTTATCGTTCGGCCCGGGACCGTGCCCACCTTCCTCCGCTGCTGAGAGGATGTCCGCGGCTCCGAAACCGGCTCCGGAGCAGCTGGAGGGCTGGAGCCTTTTTTAAACGCGAGCGGAGGGTATCCTGGGTTTCTCGAGCTTTACCGGCGGGTTTAAACCCGGATTATTGCTCCTTGCTGGTCCGTTCCCTAGCCCGCCCTCGGAGGAGCCTCGGGCACGGTGCGGCGGGGAGCCGGTCCCGCCCGGCACTGCGGGGGCTCGCAGCTCCCCACGCCCTGCCCGCCGCCCTGGGAGGATATCTCTCTGCCTTTCCCGGCGGATACCCCCTTCCCTCGTCCCCAGCCCACCGGGAGGTGTCTTCTCCCGGGCTCGGGCCGGTGCATCCGGTGTAGAGCGGGGAGAGGGGCGGCTGGAGGGGCCGTGCGTGGAAAATGCAGCTCAAACGACACCTCCGGAGGTTTTCCGTGTGGCAGCGAAACGGGGCATTCCTCGCGTGGGGTGTTCCAGCACTCTCCGGCCGCCACATGGGAGAGCCGGGGATGGCTCCGTGTAATTTGTAACTGAGTTTATTAGCTGGAGGGGAAAATACAAGCAAAGAAAAGGAGCAGCAGCTGCGCTGAAGATAACACTGCGCGGAGTCTAATCTTGTGACACAATCATTAATTACTATTGTATTAATTACTATTTTTGCAAAACAGTCCCTTCCCGGAAGAGCTTACAGCCCACATCTGCTGTGTAATGATACTCTGGGTAGAGAAACGATTCCCCCATTAGGTCCCAGGTAGCGTTTACAAATGGCAACACCTACAGTATCAAAGCCCGTCATCTTGCAGCCTGAGATTTTCTGTCCCATCGGCCTGGCTAGGATGATTTTGATGCCGATAAAATACATTTAAATACTAAAGTCTTTATTCGCGCACATATTCCGTCCAAACTTTCAGATCGCTGTGGCGTTACTGCTTTATTCGCTCTTCATCCCACGGATGCTGCCTTATATCAGTAACAAACAAGCATTGATTTTATGGTAAAGTCACTTTGGGATGGGAATGAGTAACTCCAGGCAGTGCTATCACTGTATTACATGGAAATGGCCCAGGTAACAAGATGAACATTGATTCAGCATTATGTTTGATCAATAATGAAATAAGTAACTTCAGGGCCAAATTAAAATGCAAGCTGGCTTAACGCTGCCAGCTTCTGGGCTAAGTGACAAGGCTAATTCAGCAGGGAAATGGCAATATTTGCATTAGAGGCTGCATCTGTTGTTCGGTGGAAGAGGCTGGATCTGCAATAACGCCGGATGGAACTGCAGGGAGTGGGTTTGGGGAGAGCCCCGCCGGGTCGGGATGTCCGGGCCCTACCGGGACAGCGCCGTTTCCCTCGGGGTCCCCTCGACTCCTGGCCACATCGCGACATTGCAATAAAAACTCCCAAACACTTGAGGGAGGTTACCAACACCCCAGTGCGCTATGGTTGGCAGATAACCAGGTGGTGTTAGCATTTAGCGAAGGAAATAAGCTGTTGTAACCTCCCCGGAGGGCAGGAGCCGGGCTCTGCCGCCCAGGGAGGCTCCGTGGAGTGTCCTGGACGTGAGCAAGTGAGGGGAAGTGACTGAGGCGATGGTGGGAGCATGTCCAGAGCTCCCTGCATCGGCGGCCTACGGCCCGCTTTATCCGCTCTTCTCTCCATGGCCGATTTCCACATCTCTGCCAGTGACATGTTATGATTCCCAGCAGCTTTTGTCGCCTTCAGCTGGCATCGGGAGCGGGACACGGGGGGAGTCACCAAAGACTAAAACTTGATTGGGGTGGAAAGTTTGTCAGGTTTAACCCCCAAACCGGAGCTGGGGCCGTGGGAGAGAGAAGCCGGCGGAGATTCTCAGGCAGCTCCGCTATTCCATACCCACGAGATTTTTACCACGGGAGAGCAGCGAGCACCGGGGGCGAGAGGGGAAGGGAGTTCGAGGCAACTGGGAGCTCAGGTGATAAAGGAGCGGGTGGGCAGACATGGAAAGACAGGACAGGCAGCCGGCGTGCGACTTAAACTGGGGACACCTAGTACTGGGGTATTTTTCTAAGCTGCATTTTTTTAGATAATTTTTAAACATTTCCTCCAATGTAGGGAGAAAAATAAAAGGAAATGCTCTCTCTGCAAGGAAAGGAGACACCTCTCAGTGCAGCCCTACTAAGATAAGCGTGACAGGGCCATGTGTGCTTCTACCCCACTGCTGAGCACTTCCTCAAGGCAGAAAGAGCTGCTCCTGTCACCGGGGAGGGGACCAAGCCTGGCAGGATCAGGGGATGCCTCAATGCAGCCCCGACCGTGGGTATTTTTCCATCCGCCTGGCACTGGTGGTGTCGCCAGCTCGGTGCAGGCAAGAGAAGCGAGCCCTAAATGGGGCCCGGAGTGGCGAGGTGCGGCTGGGAATGGGTAACGCGGTGGCTGCGGGACGGTCCGGGCGTGTGCGGCAGCGGCGGGGGAGAGACCCGCTCCCCACACAGCCCAGCCGGAGGGAGCTCGGCTCCAGGGCCCGGTGTGGGGAGGCAGAGGCACAGAGTGTGTGGCACTGCAGGCGCTCCCCGCTTGCCGGGCCGAGGGGCTGAGTCCCCCCTGGAGGGGGGTGCAGGCCTGGGGGTGGGTTTAGGCCAGGCGGAGAGGGAGTGTGGCGCTGCCCTTGCGGGCGGTGGGATCCCCGCCGATGTGCAGCGCCGCCAGGACAGCCCCAGACCGTCACACAGCGGGGAAGGGAGGAAGGGAGCCGCTGTAGCCCCTCCACACACCGGGATCCGTCGGGAGGTGCGGGGTGAGCTGGGCCGGAGCGCGGCTCGAGGCTCCTCACCACAGCCACGGGTGCCCCAGCCGGAGGGACGCGGGCAGGAAAAAAGGGGAGCCGGAGCTGGCGTTATTGCTCTTTCCTCTCCTTAAGGAGGTCAAATGCGATCGTTCAGAGCTATTGATTGCTCCTCGGGCTTGTAGTGATTTGTTAAAAGTAAGTAAGGGCGAGCAGGAGGTGCGGGAACCGCTCCGGGAGCAGCCGTGGAGAGAGAGCGCGGGCGCAGCGGGGCGAGATGGGAATGGAGATGGGAACGGGGATGGGAATGGGGTTGGGGATGGAATGGGGCG